>NW_026614609.1:0-168798 GCF_030052815.1 Hevea brasiliensis | reverse complement strand
GTGAAATGATCAAAATGCCCATGTGTCTTAATTTTGAGTTCTTAACCCAAAATAATTATTTTACTTCTTCTAATCAATTTATATCAAATATAAATTAATTAATTAATCTCTATTAATTAATTTCTCATTAATTAAATTTATATTTAAACACTTTAAATATAAATTTAACTTATACTATACATTCAATAATCTAGATTTGGTTTCAAGTCATGCTAGGGACTTTGCAATTTAATTGCAAACCAAACCTATTTAATTAATCAATTAAACTCTTTAATTAAATAATTAAATCATATTTAAATAGGTGATAACTTGTGTATGTGTGTGACTTACTAGGCTCATCACTAATTGGCAATGAGACATGATATCAACTCTTAATATCATCAGAACTCTTTCTTACCATAAATGATTTCTCTAAATCATTTTATGAACCTCATAGACCATGGTTAACACCTAGCATAGCATGCCATGGCCACCCAATTAGTGATAAGGTTTACCTTAAATGAACCTATAATCATATGTTACCATGCACTAGAATCTCTCTCTGTTACAAAATCCCAACTCAAATGGAGTCATGGTTTATGTCAAACTCCATTTGCTATGAATATTATGTTCTCTTTTAATTCCAGTTCTTGATTAAAAGATTTTCTCATCGAAACTCTTTTACGAATAAATCTATCTGTCTGGCCAGAACTTGAAACATCAAAAACAATTAAATGAACATAGGATTTTATCTCTATTTACTTAGAGGAATAGATTCCATCTTGATCAACACCTACCTCCATATATAACTAGTAGGAGCTAACACATGCCCATATACCCATACATAGTACAAGTATGAAAGCAGTATCAAACTCAAACTACCTATATACAAGATAAGCTGTATATGTCGTCTAAAGATTATATGCACTGATATGATTTATGACAAAACATTGACAAGAGTAAACTCCATGTGCTTGTCATAAGTGTCACTGGTTCGGCCTACTTATCATTTATAAGTACCTATCATGTTAGTTATATGGCATGAGACTCACCATTCCATCTTATTTATATCTCATATAAATAACTTGGGAACAAATATGAATACAATCTTTCTGGATAAGTCATGTCCTTATTATGAAGTATCCTCGATTGTGAACCTATTTATGATACTTTGTGCTAGAAATATTGTCACTCATATTCTTAACAACTTAAGAATAACATTTTTAACAAAATATCAATGGACCTTTTCTATTACACATAAATATATTATGTAAACGGAAAAGTAGAAATGCCTTTTATTAATAAATATATGTACAAGATACATACTAAATGATATGCTCTAAGGCATACTACTAGCAATCTCCCACTAGCACTAGAGCCATTCATTACAATATCTTAGACCTATCTTCTTAAGATGTCAGTCTAACTGAGTCTGTGACATAGGCTTAGTGAATGGATCAGCTGGATTTTCAGCTGATGCTATTTTCTGCATGGCTACATCGCCTCGCCCAACTATTTCTCTGATAATGTGGTAGCGCCTTTCTATGTGTTTGGATTTCTGGTGAGACCTTGGTTCCTTAGCCTGTATGACTGCTCCATTGTTGTCATAGTGTAGTGGAACTACTGACTCAATGGAAGGAACTACTGTAAGTTCTGTCACGAACTTCTTTATCCAAACAACTTCCTTTGCAGCATCTGATGCAGCAATATACTCAGCCTCTATAGTGGAATCTGCAGTCGTGCTCTGTTTGGAACTCTTCCAACTGACTGCACCTTCATTACAAATGTACACATATCCAAAGGTAGACTTTCTATCATTGATATCTGATTGGAAATCAAAATCAGTATAACCATCCAATTGCAAGTCTCCACCTCCATAAATCAAGAATAAATCCTTAGTTCTTCTCAAGTACTTAAGGATATTCTTGACAGCTATCCAGTGTTCCAAACCTGGATTGGATTGATACCTGCTAGTCAAACTAACAGCATATGCGATATCTGGCCTAGTACACAACATTGCATACATTAAACTTCTAATAGCCGAAGCATATGGAATCCTGGCCATCTTATCTCTTTCTTCAGGTGTCTTTGGAGACATCTCTTTAGAAAGATGGATACCATGTCTCACTGGTAACAATCCTCTCTTGGAATCAAGCATGTTAAACCTCTTTAACACCTTTTCCAAGTATAGACTTTGAGATAAACCAATTATTCTTTTCGCTCTATCTCTATAGATGCGAATTCCAAGAATATAGGTTGCCTCCCCTAAGTCTTTCATGGAGAATGTATTTGACAACCATACCTTTATAGTCATCAACATACCTGTGTCATTACCCATCAACAGTATGTCATCCACATATAAGACAAGGAAAGTGATAGCACTGTCACTAACCTTCTTATATACACATGGCTCATCCTCATTTTTGATAAAACCAAAGGAATTAATGGCTTCATCAAAACGGATGTTCCAACTCCTCAAAGCTTGTTTCAACCCATAAATGGATCGCTTTAGCTTGCATACCTTGGAACCATCTTAGGATTCAAAACCCCTAGGTTGTTCCATGAAAATGTTTTCTTCAATGTATCCATTGAGAAAAGCTGTTTTGACATCCATCTGCCAAATCTCATAATCATAGTATGCAGCTATTGCTAATAAAATCCTAATTAATTTAAGCATGGCAACAGGTGAGAAAGTCTCCTCATAATCGATTCCTTGCCTTTGGCGAAACCCTTTCGCTACTAGCCTTGCCTTATAGGTCTCTACCTTTCCATCACAACCAATTTTCTTCTTGAAAACCCATTTGTTCCCTATAGGTACAATACCTTTAGGTGGGTCAACAAGATCCCAAACTTGATTCTTATACATGGAATCAATCTCGGATTTCATAGCATCAATCCATTTTAAAGAGTCTATATCTGATATAGCTTCTTCATAAGTAAGTGGATCATCTCCATGATCTACTTCTTCATGAGTAGACAACTCTTGTTCTTCTTCATGAAGAAAACCATATCTCACTGGTGGATGAGATACCCTGGTTATTCTATGAGGAAAAATTGTAGATGTTTCATCAACGGGTATAGGTTGACTAGATGGATCTATATCCATCTGATCTATTGGTTGGTCAGAATTCTCCAATTCTAACTCTATTTGCCTTCCTTTGCCTCCTTCTTGAACAAACTGTTGTTCAAGAAATGTGGCATCTCTACTTATCACAACCTTTTGTGAAGTAGGCAAATAAAAATAATATCCAAAACTATCTTTTGGATATCCAACAAATTGACCTTTTACGATCCGGTCTCCAATTTATCGGTGTTGACTTTTTGATATAAGCTGGACAACCCCAAATCTTAACATGCTTAAGACTTGGTTTTCTTCCATGCCATATCTCATAAGGTGTGGAAGAAACTGATTTTGATGGAATCCTATTCAGAATATACAAAGCTGATTCTAATGCAAATCCCCAAAAGAAGATTGGCATATCAGTATAGCTCATCATACTACGTACCATATCCAATAGGGTACGATTTCTCCTTTCAGATACACCATTCAGTTGTGGCGTTCCTGGAGGAGTCAGCTGAAAAACAATGCCATGCACTCTCAAGTATTCATCAAATTCAGTACTTAAATATTCACCTCCACGATCTGATCGAAGAGCTTTAATACTCTTTCCTGTTTGATTATTTGAAGCTTTAATACTCTTTCCTGTTTGATTTTCTACTTCATATTTAAATTCCTTAAATTTTTCAAAGGATTCATGTTTGTATTTCATCAAATACAAATACCCAAATCTTGATTTATCATCAGTAAAGGTAATAAAATAATGAAAGCCCCTCTAGCCATTTCCTTAAATGGACCACATACATCACTATGTATTAGCTCCAAAATATTTTCAGCTCTTAGCCCTTGTCTAACAAAGGGTGATCTAGTCATTTTTCCCTGAAGGCAAGATTCACAAGTTGGAGTAGGCTCAGAGCCCAATGAGGATAAAATCTCCATTTTCTCCAGTTTTGCAATCCTATCTTCTGCAACATGACATAACCTTAAGTGCAAAATATATTTTGAACTTGAGTTGGTTTTCACCATGGCATTGCATTCTTTTAGATCACTTGCATTCAATTTGTGTTTGTCATTATTATCCAAATAATAAAGACCATCATTCATATAACTCGAACCAACATATTTATTTCCAAAATAAATATTGCAAACATCATCTGTGAATTGAAATTCATAACCATTTCTAGTCTAACTAGATATAGAAATGATGTTCTTAAAAGCATCAGGTACATATAAAATATTATCCAAACACAAAACATGTCCAAATGTGTAAAAAGATTTAGATCCTATGGCTAAAGCTTCAACAGTTGAGCCATTGCCAATCCGGACTCTAATATCTTGAGAGCATGAGCTACTCTTGTTTGCTAGTTCTGCATATCATTAGAAATGTGAGAAGCGGCACCGTATCTAAAACCTAAGGTAGATGAACTATGAGTATCATCAGAATCTAAATAACAAGATATGGACATACCTTCCGAAGGTGTATCCTTCTTGTCCTTCAGAGAAGCAAGATACTCTGGGCAGTTCCTTTTCCAGTGCCCATCCTTTTTGGCATTGGAAACACTTTCCTTTGCCTCCATCAACTTTAGTCTTCCTTTTCTGTTTAGCTATTTTCTTGGAAGGTCTGAGGTTTCTTTTTCTTATTGCCCTTCTTCTTGTTGGACTTTCCAGCAGAAGAAGATGCAACTAAAGCTACCTCTTTTCCTTTATTGCCTGGCATATTCTTTTGGGCAATAACCAGCATGTTGAGTAAACCAGCTAAGGTGCATTCCTATTTAGCCATATGGAAATTTATCACAAAATTCCCAAAAGACTCAGGAAGGGACTGAAGGATCAAATCCGTCTGTAGTTGGAAATCCATGTTGAAGTCAAGATGTTCCAACTCCTTGCCCATCACATCTCATGTGAGGTTCAATCCTTTACCTAGCCCCTAATGCTCAAAATCTCAGGTACATCCATTATTGACTTATCTTGCATTAGTTAAGTTGATCCTATTGAGCCAGTAATTATGCAAATAATTTTAATGTCCTCAGGTACATCCAATATTGGCTACTAAACCATTTACATATTTACAACATCTCATGCTTAACAATTATTCTTAAGAAAATCTCTTAAATTAATTGCATCTTATGCAACTATTTAAAATTTCTTAAAATAATTGCCCCAATGGAGGGTGTAACATCCTCCCGGTAGCACTCCGTACATTCTACTGTTCTTGTGACCGGTGTCGGTCCAGACAGCTAGAACGTCCGGAAAAATATTTAAACTAAAGTCAAGAATCATAATTAACTCAAATATTAATAAGAAAAATTTAGTAAAAATTTTAGAAATAAAATACAACCAAGTCAAATGAGCCGGTGCCCAAGCGATGGATAACCAGAGGGAAGTTGCGGTTCTCGCAACGAGGAGCCCTAGACCCGGGGGAAAAATTATAAAATAATTTTTGGGACTCCAGAGAAGGGTTATTGAGGTTCCAATGGCATTAGAATGCCAGGAAAATACCTAGAAAAATTTTTCAATCGGTACAACCAATTTTGACCCGTTAAGCCAAACGGAGGGCATTTTGGTCATTTCGCCTTCAGAGGTGATTTTTGGCCGACTTGTCTAGTTAAGTAAATAATTATTATGACATAAAATGTGAATAAATATTGTTGAAAATTGAATTGAAAATGATTAGAAAAGAAAAATCAATAAAATGCCAAATATGACATCATTATGATGTCATTTAAAAGCTCCACCAATCACATGCAAGCAATCCATTTAATTAACTAATAAAAGAGACAAATAAGGACCAAAAAAATTAAAAAAAAAAAAAAGCAAACAGCAGCCCTTTCTTCTCCTTCAAAAACGTTTTACATCCCCTCCCCTCTTCCTCCATTGAATCTCAACCAAAGCTCCATTTTCATCCTTATTTTACCACAAACTCTCCTAAGTCCCTTCACTAAAAACTTGTCTCTACCTCTGGGGAAGTGTTTGGCAGCCTAGAAAGTGAAGGAAAGTAAAGTTTTAGCTTGGAGAAATCTGCCCTACAAGAGGTTAAAGTGAGGTTAGTGCCTACTTATATATATACTTCTTTGATTCCATGTTAGAAGCTTGAAATAAGTGAGAAATTGTAAATTAAATGAACATGAACTATGTGTATACATACTATGAATTTTTTGCAGCCCTTGTGAAGGAATTATTTTGATAGTTTTGATGGACTTAGAGTGAACTAGAGCTTATGTTTAAAGTGTATACATATACATATACAAAGAATGGAAGAGTTAAATAAGGAATTTGTGAAAACTCATATGGGAATTAGGGTTTTGAGAAGTGAAAAATTGACTTGGCTTAGGAAATTGTTAGAGAACCTTTTAATGGTCAATTAGTGACCATTTTAGGTATGTTGACCATGAATTGGACTGAAAAATAGTATAGCCAAGTGAATGTGTAGGCTGCCTTGTGAGTGCAGCAGAGTGACTGAAATTTCAGTCCACTTGCACAGCCATAACTTTGGCTGTGTAGGTCCAATTGATGTTTGGCCAATTGGACATGAAACTAGGCTTATAATGGCACATTTTTGCTGAAGAAACTATGCCCAAAAGACCAAAGCAAGAGGACCAAAAGTTGGCCCCAATCCGGACACCCTGCAACAGCACCTGCAGAAATGACCAAATGAACAGTAACTGTTCATTTGGCCATAACTCACTGTAGATTTGGTCAATTGACCTGAAATTTTTACAGCAACAAGTTAAGACATAGACAAACAACTTTCATGAAGAAACCTACCCAAAATTATGACCAGAACCAAATCAAATCATTGAGCAAAGTGAAGTTTACTGTACTGAGATTTCCAGAATTTTCATTTGAGCAGTAATGTTTGGATGGCTATAACTCTCTCTAGAAAACTCGGATTTAGGCGATTCTTGAACCGATGGAAACCTAAGGCATAGTAGAACATTTCATATGAAGAAAGTTAGACCAAATTAGGAACTTAACTTGATCAAATTACTGACCAAAGTTGGACCAAAAATCTGCCAGACCCAAAATCTCAGCATGAACAGTACACGTGAACAGTAAACTTATTTTGGCCATAACTTGAGCTACAAAACTCCAAATGGAGTGATTCAAAAAAAGAAATTCAACTAGACAAAATAAGGAACATTTTCTATGAAGGAAGTTTTGTCAAATTCCAACAGTAAATCGACCAATGAAACAGTGCAACTTCGGAGCACCAAAACCGAAAATTGGCAATTTTGCCAAAATGACCTAAGCTTTGAGAAAGTGACCAAAACCAACAAGTTTTAAATGAAAAATGTAGTATGTTGGAAGTGCCAAAGTCAATGTACATATTTTCTATGCAAAAGTCAACATTTTAGTTGACTAATGAAGTGAATAGTGACATGAAAACTTGAAATAAGCTTGGAAATGGATTTGGTAATTGATTCCAACAAGTTTTAAATGCAAAATGTGGTAAATCGGGAGTGTTAAAACCAATGTACCTATTGTCTATGCAAAAGTCAACATTTTTGTTGACCAATGAGGTGAATAGTGACACCAAAACTTGAAATTCAAAATTTGAAATTAGAAATGCATCTAGGGGACTTTAAATTGCAATTGGCAATTAATACTAGTAAATGTAAAACTCAAAATGTGGGATCTTGGTGTAATTAGAATTAATATATCCATTAAGTATAAAAAGGTCAACATTTTGGTTGACTAGTATGGTGAATAGTAATCAAAATGATTAGTGAATTAAGATGAAGACCTAGAACCAATTCTAAGCTTAAATGCTTAGAATTGTATGATAAATATGGACTATGCATCCTAGTCAAAATTGTTAAAAAAGAAATTTAGGCCATAAATTTGAAATTCATGAAATATTCATGGATTACTTGAAACATGAAAAATAAGTCACCTAATTGATGTGAATAGATAGTTAGGGCATATATGCCCATCACAAATGGAATTCATAAAATGTTAGTAACTCAACTTGAAATATAAAATTTGTAATTACATAAGTAGACTCTTGAATGTATAAATGAGAAAGGAAAAATGTTTTGAATACAATGGTACATGTGAACCATTGTTTAGAATTGGGATCAATATGAATAACATAATGAATGGATAAATAAACCATATTAATGTATGAATGAGATATTAGTTCTCATTATTGTAAAGAGGAGAAGTATTTTGAGTACAATGGTATAAAAGGATAATTGATGTGAATTGTGATCATATAAATGATCAAATGAATGTATGAATTATGATTGAAATTTATCATGAAATAATGAAGTCATAAAGCACAATATATTAATATTTAAAAGTATCAAATGCCCGTATACCTAACAAGATTGGTTTGGATAGTTTGGCATGCCAATAGGGTATTGTTTTAGCAAAGATCTGCGAAAGGCTTTATGCTGTATTCATGGCTTTATGCCCGTATTCATGGCTTTATGCCCGATTTCATGGCTTTTATGCCCGATTATGTGATATCATGGCTTTTTAGCCATCGACTGCATACATGGTAGGCGTTTCGTCCCATGGTATGACGGCCCGAGGCACATGGTGTCGGTGCCAACGACCGTTATCGATCCGATCGTCTAGTATAGGTTACTTGGGCGATCAATTAAAGTATTATTCAATTCGTGACTAAGTTAAGTTAAGTATAATGAAAATCCAGTACAATTAAATTAAGTATTGAATGAATAAGCAAAAGAGATTGGCAAAAGAAACATAACAAAAATATAAATTGCGAGCAAATGCAGGACTTGAAATACAATACAGATAGAATAAATTATATACCGCTAGTATTCTTGAAAAGTTATAAACTAAGCACTTCCAAAGAGGAACAAACTAGTATATAAGATCTTTGATACTACAAATACCATACCAAATTAAATTGATTCTTGAGTATCTGAATTATCATTTATTTCTTTCTTTACTTGTATATATTATTTATGGTTATATTATTGCACCACTAAGAAGAAATGCTTAGCGCGATGGAATTGCTTCCTCGCAGTCTTGAAGGTAAAACCAATAGGTATCGATTGAGATTTTTGGAGTCGGATCTGCGAAGTGTTAGAAGAGTTCAAGACTGTCACCTCCTCAGCAATGCATGTAGATAGGGCTCATTTTATACATGTTATGTATATTGTTCATTCCTAGCACATTGTAAATTATTTGTATATCTTGTACAAAATAAACTCATGTAATTAACCTATGAATTATGGAAGCTATTCAAAGTAAGTATTTTAGTATGTGAATTGAATTTGAGTTATAATGAGATTATACTTGTGAATATTGAGATATTGAAAATCTAATGAGATTTCTGAGAAATCTGGATATCTTGTATTGAGATACATTATGTTTGAAAATTTTGAGACTATTAAGTTTGAGAAATTGAGTATATATTGAAATTGTCTTTGTGAGTTCGGAAAGAACTGTTAGTCAATATTACAGCCGACACTTTGTCGGATTATCGTTAAAATTTTTGAAATTTCCAATTTAGTTAGATTTTGATAAAAGTAAAAATAGCCTAAATCTTCAATAAAGTTTTTGAATAAATAAATCAAGGACTGTAATGAAATCAGATAAAATAGAGTGCTCCGGCACACCGAGTGGCATAACTTGCTCGGCTACACTGTAGTCGGGTAAGGGGTGTCACTGAGGGCCTATGTTATAATTACTTTAATTATAGCATTTCCAACTTAATCATTTGTTTAGAAGATTTTATGGTCATTCTAATTACTATTAAGGTCTCACTTTGCACATTATCCAATTAGCATGCATATATCATATAATAGCATACATTCCCATACATCTCATGCATTCATGGATAAGCAATAAATATGGTATGGTCATGGACTTTCTAAGGGATTCAATTCTGAGCCACCAAGAATTGAATCAGGGCATTCCTAGGTGCATTTCATTCATTCATTCATTTTACAAGAGTTGCTGAAGGAGTACATAATCAACACTTGATCTTGAATTCCTCCCACTGGTCCCACCAATGCTCTTAACCCCCTTGAACTTCTTGCAATCCAATATTACATGGTAATCCTTAGCATACCAAGGCGAATTTACAAGAACTTAAATAAATGAAATTACAACCCAAAAATTATTACAAACTTAATAATACATGCCCAAAATAAATTAAAATAAATTAATTAATTTACAATCCCAAAGAAACATAAAAGAAATAAATCCAATCACATTGGTCTTTTATAGTCCATGATCATCAATCATGCATATCACTATTTAACAATTAAATAAAACATACATACTTAAATTAAATTGAATATCTCATGTTCAACTTAAAAATCCAGATTTGAATATGATTCAAATAAATTTAAAAATTCAGATTTGAATCTCATTCAAACAAATTTAAAAATTCAGATTTGAATCACATTCAAACAACTTTAAAAATTCAGATTTGAATAACATTCAAACATTTTTTAAAAAATCAGATTTGAATCACATTCAAACATTTTTTAAAAAATCAGATCTGAATTTTATTTAATTAATTTTAAAAAATCATATTTAAATATGATTCAAACAACTTTAAAAATTCAGATTTGAATCACATTCAAACAGCTTTTAAAATTCAGATTTGAATCACATTCAAACAATTTTTAAAATTCTGATTTGAATCATAATTTAATTGTTTGATTAAAATTCTAATTAAACAATTTAATTAGACATAGGATGAGCTTTTAGATCATACAACAATTGTAAATTAAAAAGCAAACCTTGCGCCACCTTGAAGAACCTTTGTTGCCGCTACCAATGGTGGTTTCACCATGTGTGCCGCCACACATCCATTGCAACCAGCAATGGATCAATCATCTCATGATCAAATCACACAATTAAATCATATAAACAACAATCTAAATGGCAAATATAGTGGCTCGATACCAATTGAAGGCAGGCGTGAAAAACACAAGTTTATACCATTGAATTCAAAAATTTTCATCTAGGGTCACATGCATAATGCAAGATTTATTTTTATCTATTTGATTTCAATGATAAACAACATATTAAAACTCTTTTAATATGTTTTTGGATCTTTATTTGCCATTTAAGATTTTAAAATTAATCAGATTAATTTTAGAACTCTAGATTAAATCAAGAACGATTACACTAACCTCTTGATGCACTGCAGCGTCTCTGCGCCTCTGAGATTCGTTTTCAGGACACCAGATGTTGTCCCTCTAGCTTGTCCACACCAAGAACACCTATGGCAGCCCTTGAACAGCTTCTAAAGCTTTTTCTATTAATTAGAAATTCAAGTTCTGCCTGACAAAGGAGAGGAGTGGCTGCTGGTTGCTTTTCTTTTCATAACCACACTTAAATAGCTAGGATAACACATTAAACCCTTGCCACATGTCACCCTTTGATTAGCTCTAGGTTTAAGTGACCCAATCACATTGTGCCAAGTGTCAAACCTATACTTAATCTTGATTTTAATCATCTTACATGATTAAAAAACATTTGGCAAGTTTATGTGTAATCCTATGTGTCACAATCTCATGGTGCCACATGTCACACTGTGAAATGACCAAAATGCCCCTGTGTCTTAATTTTGAGTTCTTAACCCAAAATAATTATTTTTCTTCTTCTAATCAATTTATATCAAATATAAATTAATTAATTAATCTCTATTAATTAATTTCTCATTAATTAAATTCATATTTAAACACTTTAAATATAAATTTAACTTATATTATACATCCAATAATCTAGATTTGGTTTCAAGTCATGCTAGGGACTTTGCAATTTAATTGCAAACCGAACCTATTTAATTAATCAATTAAACTCTTTAATTAATTAATTAAATCATATTTAAATAGGTGATAACTTGTGTATGTGTGTGACTTACTAGGCTCATCACTAATTGGCAATGAGACATGATATCAACTCTTAATATCATCAGAACTCTTTCTTACCATAAATGATTTCTCTAAATCATTTTATGAACCTCATAGACCATGGTTAACACCTAGCATAGCATGCCATGGCCACCCAATTAGTAATAAGTTTTACCTTAAATGAACCTATAATCATATGTTACCATGCACTAGAATCTCTCTGTTACAAAATCCCAACTCAAGCTGGAGTCATGGTTTATGTCAAACTCCATTTGCTATGAATATTATGTTCTCTTTTAATTCCAGTTCTTGATTAAAAAGATTTTCTCATCAGAAACTCTTTTCTGAATAAATATATACGTCCTGGCCAGGAACTTGAAACATCAAAAACAATTAAATGAACATAGGATTTTATCTCTATTTACTTAGAGGAACAGATTCCATCTTGATCAACACCTACCTCCATATATAACTAGTAGGAGCTAACACATGCCCATATACCCATACATAGTACAAGTATGAAAGCAGTATCAAACTCAAACTACCTATATATAAGATAACTGTGCTATCTCAGGTCTAAAGATTATATGCAGTGATATGATTTATAACAAAACATTGACAAGAGTAAACTCCATGTGCTTATCATAAGTGTCACTGGTTCGGCCTACTTATCATTTATAAGTGCCTATCATCTTAGTTATATGGCATGAGACTCATCATTCCATCTTATTTATATCTCATATAAATAACTTGGGAACAAACATGAATATAATCTTTCTGGATAAGTCATGTCCTTATTATGAAGTATCCTCGATTATGAACCTATTTATGATACTTTGTGCTAGAAATATTGTCACTCATATTCTTAACAACTTAAGAATAACATTTCTAACAAAATATCAATGGACCTTTTCTATTACACATAAATATATTATGTAAACGAAAAAGTAGAAATGCCTTTTATTAATAAAAATATGTACAAGATACATACTAAATGATATACTCTAGGGCATACTACTAACACAGACTGACATCGATCATCAGAACAGTAGAATGTATGGAATGGATACAGTGAGGGTGTTACAACTCCTCTCTGGAGTCCCAAAAATTATTTTATGAATTTTCTCTCAGGTCTAGGGCTCCTTGTTGTGAGGACCGCAACTTCCCACTGGGTTACCCATCACTAGAGCACCAGCTCATTTAACTTGGTTGTATTTTATTTCTAAAATTTTTTCTAAATTTTTCTTATTAATATTTGAGTTAATTATGGTTCCTCACTTTAGTTTAAATATTTTTCCAAATGTTCTAGCTGTCTGGACCAACATTGGTCACCGGAACAGTAGAATGTACGGAATTGTTACAGTGAGGGTGTTACAGAAACTCCTTTTGTAATGATCAGGAACCAACCACTAGAGGAATTGTCCGCTTTGGCCATAAGCCTCACGGTTTTGTCCCATAAGTGGAATGGAGAACTTCCCAGGAGGTCACTCATCCTAGGATTTCTCTTAAGCGAGCACGCTTAACCCTGGAGTTCTTCCAACTCTCCAGGCCATTCCACCAAAAGGCGCCTCTAGTGATTAGTTCCCCCATTTTATATATCATTACTTTTTGAGCCCAAGACGATCTCTGTGACACCCCATACCCGTCTACAGTATAGCCGAGCAAGATATGCCACGCAGTGTATTGGAACACCCTATTTTAATTCAATCATTTTTATCCTTCCTAATTTATTTTTTTTTTCAAAGTTATGAAGTACAATTTGTGAAATATAATTCTTTTAAGTCTTTTATTGAAATTATAATTTATTTGAGGTTCCGAAAATTTTATAGAAAATTCGGTAGAGTGCTGGCTAAAAATGGAGAAAACAATTCTTCGGAACCTGTGAAAAACACTTCCAATAATCTTTTTCAATCATTCTCAAACACCAATAACCATCAACATGGTCTCAATATTTTTCAACAATATTTCCATTTCTCATTCATTCATTTCACATAATATTCATATACAAGTCATAAATAAATACTCAATGTTCCATTCATAAACACAATTTCCACTATTTACATTAATATCAAAATACATTACAAAAGTCTTATTATACATGAGAAAATAAAAGTTTGATTACATAATACCAAAATGAAACCTAGTGTCCTACCAATGCACTGAAGACGGTGAGGTGACACGGACACTATGCAGAGCTGCAGATGGTCTCACCCAGTCTGTGGTCTACTGGGCTCTCTGTCTATCACTCCAGAACCTACGCGTGGCAAAAGCAACACGCTAAGCAATAATGCTTATTGGTGCTAATAATAAAATAAAAAGAAATAATAGAAAATAAATATGCAATGAATATATTGATGTCTCATTGCAAATAAATTTCGATGAGTATTTGTAGTCTTACTTTTTTTGTACTTGTTATATTCATTATTTCATTAAATTTATCCACTTTCATTTTTGGTTGCCCAAGTAACCTATACTGGATGACTAGACTGGATAAACGGGTAAACGGGCACTGGGTATCAAGTACCTCTGGCAGTCACACCATCGGTGACATATATGTCTCCCAGTGTGCAACAGAATAGCTAATAAGCTGTAACATAATTTCATAATGGCTAAAAGCCATGAAATCACAGAATGACATAATGCTATGTGCAGTACTGCTAACTGAACCCTATTGGCATGCCAAGCTATCCAAACCAATCTTGTTAGGTATACTAGGGCATTTCATACTTTTAGGTTTCACAATTTTTGGAATTTAAGTTTTAGTGTTACTATTCCATTCATTGGTCAACAAAATGTTGACTTTTGCATAGGCAATAGGTACATTGGTTTTAATATCATCAACACACCACATTTTGCATTCAAAATTTGTTGGTATTGGTTGCCAATACCATTTCTAAGCTTAATGTTAGTTGTGCAGAATTTTCACTTTTTATGCCTTGTTTTACTGTTCCATTGGTCAATTTTGCAGTGGGAATTTGGCAAACCGATCAAATGAAAGTTGTTCCTTATTTTGTCTAGTTGCATTTCCTTTTTTGAATCACTCCATTTGGAGTTTTGTAGCTCAAGTTATAGTCCAAAAACCACAACTGGTCGAATTGAAATTTTTCTGGATTGACCATATCTACAGTGCAGCGAACAGTGATTGCAACTCACTTATTGGATAGGTTCTGGTCATAATTTGGGTTAGGTTTCTTCATGAAAGTTGTTGGCCTATATCTCAGGTTGTTGCTGGTAAAAGTTTAGGTCAATTGGACCATTCTACACTGAGTTATGGCCAAATGACCAAATACTGTTCATTTGGTCATTCTGCAGAAACAGACTGCAGATCACCCGGATTAGGGCAAGATTTTAGTCCACTTGGTTTGGTTTTATGGGCATGGTTTCTTCACCAAAGTTGTGCCATTATGTGTCTAGTTTCATGTCCAATTGTCCTTGCACCAATTGAACCTATAAAATTCAAGTTATGGCTGCCTAAACCTACTGGACTCATGTCCAATTCTGCAGGTCACCATGGGCAGCCAGACCAACTGCAATTCCCACTAATCAAACCACCTCATTTCTTGTTCACACATAACCAAATGGTCACTAATTGACCATTAAAACTCACTTTCATCATTACATGATCAAAGTCTCCATTTCATGCTCGAACCTTAACTCCAATTTCCAATTCATGGCATACACACACCAAACTAATACCAAATCACTTTATCCATCATCTATACTCATTAATAATATAATTAAGCCACTTATTTTCATAAAAAACAAACAATCCTTAAACTTTCTTATGCCTGAAAAATTTAGAGATTTTATTTACTCAAGTTTTTCTTTTAATTTCACACAATTTCTACTTGATTTAGCATGCTTACAAGGTTAAAGAAAGAAAAGAAATTGTTTAGTGCACTAACCTTTTTGAGCTTCACTTAACCTTGATTAAAACTCCCTAATCTCTTCTTCTTTGGCTGCCAATAGCTTTTTCTAGGTGAAAGATCAAATTTTTGTGAAGGGACTTAGCAATTTTGGTGAACAAATGGAGAGGAAATTTAAGCTTTTAAGCTTGAAAATGGTGGAATCTCTTCTCTCTCTCTCTCTCAACGTTTTTTGCTGCCCAAAGGTTGAAGATGCAGATTGGTTTTTCAATTTTTTGGTCTCTTTTATCTCTTTTAATGAGTTTAACAAATTGTGATTGGTGGAGAAAATTTAAATGACATCATATGATGTCATAAATAGTATTTTCTTTCATTTTCTTTTCTTCTCTTCTCTACTCATTTCCAATTTAACTTTTAGCAATATTTATTCATATTTTAGATCATAATAATTATTTGCTTAAATGGACAAGTCGACCAAAAATAATCTCTGAAGACGAAATGACCAAAATGCCCTCCGTTTGGCTTAATGGGCTAAAATTTTCTATACCGATTGAAAAATTTTTCTAAGTATTTCCTTGGTATTCTAATGCCATGAGAACCTCGATTCCCACATCGGCAAAGCACGGAGATGGTCTTGGGCTCAAAAAGTAATGATATATAAAATGGGGGAACTAATCACTAGAGGTGCCTTTTGGTGGAATGGCCTGGAGAGTTGGAAGAACTCCAGGGTTAAGCGTGCTTGCTTGAGAGAAATCCTAGGATGGGTGACCTCCTGGAAGTTCTCCATTCCACTTATGGGACAAAACCGTGAGGCTTATGGCCAAAGCGGACAATTCCTCTAGTGGTTGGTTCCCGATCGTTACAATTGGTATCAGAGCCGCTCGCGTGTCCTCTTAGGCGATGTTGGGGCAAACCTCAGCGAGGACACTGAGTCCCGAAAGGGGGGGGGGGAGAAAGGGAGAAAGGTCCCTTAGGCAAATCCTACATCGGCAAAGCACGGAGATTGTGACACCCCTTACCCATCTACAGTGTAGCCGAGCAAGATATGCCACGCAGTGTATCGGAACACCCTATTTTAATTCAATCATTTTTATCCTTCCTAATTTATTTTTTTTTCAAAGTTATGAAGTACAATTTGTGAAATATAATTCATTTAAGTCTTTTATTGAAATTATAATTTATTTGAGGTTTCAAAAATTTTATAGAAAATTCGGCAGAGTGCCGGCTAAAAATGGAGAAAACAGTTCTTCGGAACCTGTGAAAAACACTTCCAATAATCATTTCCAATCATTCTTAAACTCCAATAACCATCAACCTGGTCTCAATATTTTTCAACAATATTTCTATTTCTCATTCATTCATTTCACATAATATTCATATACAAGTCATAAATAAATACTCAATGTTCCATCCATAAACACAGTTTCCACTATTTACATTAATATCAAAATACATTACAAAATGAAACCTAGTGTCCTACCAATGCACTAAAGATGATGAGGTGACACGGATACTATGTAGAGCTGCAGATGGTCTCACCCAGTCTGTGGTCTACTGGGCTCTCTATCGATCACTCCAGAACCTACGCGTGGCAAAAGCAATGCGCTAAGCAATAATGCTTAGTGGTGCTAATAATAAAATAAAAAGAAATAACATAAAATAAATATGCAGTGAATATATTGATGTCTCATTGCAAATAAATTTTCAATGAGTATTTGTAGTCTTACTTATTTTGTACTTGTTATATTCATTATTTCATTAAATTTATCCACTTTCATTTTTGGTTGTCCAAGTAACCTATACTGGATGACTGGACTGGATAAACGGGTAAACTGGCACTAGGTATCAAGTACCTCTGGCCGTTACACCATCGGTCACATATGTGTCTCCCAGTGTGTAACAAAACAGCTAATAAGCTGTAATAACATTAGGCACAAGGCCAAGTATCAACATAATGTCATAATGGCTAAAAGCCATGAAATCACGGAATGACATAATGCTATGTGCATTACTGCTAACTGAACCCTATTGGCATGCCAAGCTATCCAAACCAATCTTGTTAGGTATACTAGGGCATTTCATACTTTTAAGTTTCACAATTTTTGGAATTTAAGTTTTAGTGTTACTATTCCATTCATTGGTCAACAAAAATGTTGACTTTTGCATAGGCAATAGGTACATTGGTTTTAATATCATCAACATACCACATTTTGCATTCAAAATTTGTTGGTATTGGTTGCCAATACCATTTCTAAGCTTAATGCTAGTTGGGCAAAATTTTCACTTTTTATGCCTTGTATTACTGTTCCATTGGTCAATTTTGCAGTGGGAATTTGGCAAACTGATCAACATGAAAGTTGTTCCTTATTTTGTCTATTTGCATTTCCTTTTCTGAATCACTCCATTTGGAGTTTTGTAACTGAAGTTATAGTCCAAAAACCACAACTGGCCGGATTGAAATTTTTACGGTGATATATCTACGATCTGATGAGCAGTGGATCGCAACTCACTTTTTGGATCAGTTCTAGTCATAATTTGGGTTAGGTTTCTTCATAAAAGTTGTTGGTCTATATCTCAGGTTGTTGCTGGTAAAATTTCAGGTCAATTGGACCATTCTACACTGAGTTATGGCCAAATGACCAAATACTGTTCATTTGGTCATTCTGTAGAAACAAACTGTAGATCACCCGGATTAGGGCAAGCTTTTGGTCCACTTGATTTGGTTTTATGGGCATGGTTTCTTCAGAAAAGTTTGTGCCATTATGTGTCTAGTTTCATGTACAATTGGCTTTGCACCAATTGAACCTGTAAAATTCAAGTTATGGTTGCCCAAACCTACTGGACTCATGTCCAATTCTGCAGGTCACCATGGGTAGCCACACCAACTATAATTCCCACTAATCAAACCACCTCATTTATTGTTTACACATAACCAAATGGTCACTAATTGACCATTAAAATGCACTTTCATCATTACATGATCAAAGTCTCCATTTCATGCTAAAACCCTAACTCCAATTTCCAATTCATGGCATACACACACCAAACTAATACCAAATCACTTTATCCATCATCTATACTCATCAATAACATAATTAAGCCACTTAATTTCATAAAAAACCAACAATCCTTAAACTTTCTCATGCCTGAAAAATTTAGAGATTTCATTTACTCAAGTTTTTCTTTTAATTTCACATAATTTCTACTTGATTTAGCATGCTTACAAGGTTAAAGAAAGAAAAGAAATTGTTTAGTGCACTAACCTTTTTGAGCTTCACTTAACCTTGATTAAACCTCCCTAATCTCATCTTCTTTGGCTGCCAATAGCTTTTTCTAGGTGAAAGATCAAATTTTTGTAAAGGGACTTAGCAATTTTGGTGAACAAATGGAGAGGAAATTCAAGCTTTTAAGCTTGAAAATGGTGGAATCTCTTCTCTCTCTCTCTCTCTCTCTCAACGTGTTTGGCTGCCCAAAGGTTGAAGATGCAGATTGGTTTTTCAATTTTTTGGTCTCTTTTATCTCTTTTAATGAGTTTAACAAATTGTGATTGGTGGAAGAAATTTAAATGACATCATATGATGTCATAATTTGTATTTTCTTTCATTTTCTTTTCTTATCTTCTCTACTCATTTCCAATTTAATTTTTAGCAAAATTTATTCATATTTTAGATCACAATAATTATTTGCTTAACTGGACAAGTTGGCCAAAAATCATCTTTGAAGATGAAATGTCCAAAATGCCCTTCGTTTGGCTTAATGGGCCAAAATTGTCTGTACCGATTGAAAAAATTTTCTAAGTATTTTCTTAGCATTCTAATGCCATAAGAACCTCGATGACCCTTCTATGGAGTCTCAAAAATTATTTTATAATTTTTCCCCTGGGTCTAGGGCTCCTAGTTGCGAGAACCGTAACTTCTCACTAGGTTACCCATCGTTAGGGCACCGGCTCATTTAACTTGGTTGTATTTTATTTCTAAAATTTTTCCTAAATTTTTCTTATTAATATTTGAGTTAATTATGGTTCCTCACTTTAGTTTAAAATATTTTTCCAGACGTTCTAGTTGTTCGGACCAACACCAGTCACCGGAACAATAGAATGTACGGAATTATTACAGTGAGGGTGTTACACCGTTAGTTTCTCTGTCGCAAAAATAATTGATATTAAAACATAACGAAAACAACTTTATTAAAGAAATAAAGTAAGATAAAAAATAGGGTGCTTCGGCACCGAGTGTGACATGCCTTGCTCGGCTACACTGTAGTCGGGTGAGGGGTATCACATTTAGTGGTATCAGAGCATAGTTTAGGTGTTTCTGGGTCTAGATCTAGTCCATACCATGCATTTCATTTGTAAGAGTCGAGGTGACACTAATGTAGATGTAACACCTCTATTTGTATAGCCTGGTATATTTCACTATTTTGGTGACCGGAGTCGGTCTGGACAATTAAGAAGATTAGAACCACACTTAAGACAACTAGATAAGCCCTGAACACAAATAATTAGTAATTGTCAAATGGTTAAGTATAAATAAGAAAAACATAACACAAGAGGTTAAATGAGCCGAGAGTCATAGGGATGGGTGACCTTCTCAGAAAGGACAGTGAAGTTGATTTAAACTCAAATTTCGAATCGTAAAATGTGACTCTAAGGTCCTTAGGACTATTGCAAATACAGTGGAAAAGAGAAAATCACAAAAAAGAATTGTTAAGCCAGTCAAATAATTAGGTCAGGGATCCGAAAGAAATATTGAATTATTTGCAAATCGGGTCAAACCGGCGAGGGGCAATTTGGTCAATTGACCCCTAGAGCTGACTTCTGACCTAACTGTCAAATAAAATCAGAGAAAAGAAAATTTCGGAATCGGAAATTAAATTAAAGATCTAATGGAAAAATAGAAAAAAAAAAGGAAAAAGAAAAAGTAAAAAAGTGATGACATCATGCATGACATCATGCATGATGCAATAAACATTTTAATTAAAAAATTAATTTTGGATAATTGTGGTCTTCCTAAAGGATTAAAAACATAAAAGAAAAGAAAAAAAAAGCAAAAGTCTTCTTCTTCCTAAAACAAGCCGTCTCCCATCTCTCACCCCTCCCTCTCCAAAACCACCATGAAAGCTCACTTTTGAGCTTGAAGAACACCAAATCCCACCATAGAAAATTTACTTACCATCATTAAACCTTGTTATTTTCACTTGAAAAGAAGTTTGAGCAAGGAAAGAAAAGGGGAAAAGGAAGGAATTGAGGAAGAGGAAACTCCAAGTTGAGGTAAGCATTAGATTAAAATTTAATGTTTAAAAATATATGATTTGAGTTATTTTAGCTTAGAATTTTAATTTAAAATGAAAAGAAAATAATTGTTGAGGGATTATATGTGAATTCGGCCAGCAGTAAATTTAGGTTGAAATGAGTGATTTTGATGCAAATAATAAAGTAGTTAAGTGTGATTGAATGTATAGATACTAAATATGCATTTGGAATTCAATAAATGAGCTAAAAATGGAAGTTAGGGTTTAGACCTAGGGTTGGAAGACAAAAATTGGAGAATTTGTCAAATGGTGTGTTTGACCTTGTTTGAGCTGAAAAATGGTCATATGTGACTAATTGGGGTATGTTGAAAGTGTTAGAATTAGGTTTAAATTCAGATTGCTTAGGGACATTATGTAGGCAGCAGGACCAAGGTCCCTTTCAGGGACTAAAAATGAAAATTTACTAACCCAATTGGTGTGAGGCCAATTGGGAATGAAATTAGACACAAAATGGCACATTTTTCATCTAGGAATCATGCCCAAAAAATGACCATAGCATAGTGAACAAATTGGCCAAATCTGGATGTGAGTGTTCTGCCCTGTACAAAAATGACCAAATGTCATTTGGCCATAACTTGGGCTAGGAAGGTCTAAATGACCTGAAGGTTTACTAGTAGAAATCTGAGATATACCTAAAACTTTCTTGAAGAACACAAATCCAAATTATGCACTTAACCAAGTCATTTAGTCACCCAAAGTTAGTGACCTAAAACTGCCAAAACCCAGAATTTGCCCAGACAATCTGGGTTAGGCCAATCCGGTAGCCATGATTCAAATGGTTATAACTTGAGTTGCAAAACTCCAATTGGAGTGATTCAAAAAGGAGAATAAATTTCAGACAATAAGGAACAATTTTTTTGAAGAAAACTTAGGCAAATTCTAACAGCAAAATGACCAATGGAACAGTGCAACATAAGACACCAAAACTAAAAATTTGCAAATTTGCCTAAAAGACTTAAAATTTGAGTAAACAACCAAAACCAACAAATTTAGTAACCAAAATGTGGTATGTGGGTGAAATTGGAATTCCTATACCTATTAAGCCTTAGAAAGTCAACAAATTGACTTGAATAGTATAGTGAATAGTAAACCCGAAATACAAATTTTAAAGAACACCAAGTTTAGCATATTAAAGCTAGGTAAAAGTAAATTTGAATTTATTTTTAGAATTATGATAAGTTATGATACTGAAACACTGTGAAACTGTGTGTTTCAGTAGAAAAGAATATTAGGAAAGAACCCGAGGTGTCGAGTCAAGGTCAAGAGGAGACTCGTATAAGGTTTATGCACAACATAGAATTTCTATAAATTTTCTTCTGCACATCGTTTTGAATGAATTGAAATATTGAATTGTGATATCATTGTCTTGAAATATTTATTATGCTTTTGATTTATATCGTTGAAAGTTTAATTGTATATATTTGAAATGGCATCAAATGTTTAGTAAATTGTTAAGATAGTTTTGAAACTACAGTGTCATGACCATATATTTGAATACCTCACTAGCATGATTAGTGGGAGAAATCAGTTTCGAATTTTGATTCCTTCTCTGGCTGAAGTGTTGAGGTGTGTGCTAGTAGAAGAAGAAAAAGAATGGGTTTCCATATATTTGAGCTAGCTAGCCTTGTGATGTGACTTCTCCTTAGCCTCTGGCTATTGAGATGATATTTGTTTCGAATGGCATAATATAACTGTGTGTTTTTATGAAATTTGTTTTGAGACTTTTGAAATGAAATTGTTTGGATTAAAATTTCATAAGTCATGTTTTGAATTTATTTCTCATGTTTAGTTTAATTTTTGAATAAATATGATTTAAATTCCGCATAAAGATTATTTTAGTATGTTGTGCACCACTGAGTCATAGTACTTAGCGATGCATTATTCTTATCATGAGATATAGAGACTAGAGGAGCAGCAGAGTGAGCTGTTGAGGATTAAGGAGCTACCTACTCTGAAGTTTATCGGGTATATTTTATACCTTGATTGTAAAAATTATTTTGATGTATGTAATGTATGTAAATGTAGGAAATGGTCATGAGCAGTTGTATAAAGCTTGTAATAAATTTTGGTTTAGATTTTTCCTAATGTAAATATTTAGAATGATGTATCTAAATTGTTTTATCTTTATTGAAATATGAATGGAAATATTTTGTTTTAATTTGAATGAAATTGAATTATATTATTTGATGATGTTGAATTTTGGAAATTGAGAAATGATGTTGAAATTGGTTAGGATGGATGTTGAATTGATGAAGTTGTTGAGATAAATCTTTAGAAGTGCTTTTTACAGGTATTTGAAGAACTATTTTCTCAAAATACAGACTGTATTCTGCCGAAATTTTTATAAAATTTGTGGAAAAATAAAATGAAACAAAAATTTTAACTAGTTTTCAAACTCTAATTAAATGTTTTAATACCTAGTAGAAAATGCTCACCACTTATGAAAGTAAGAAAATTGTTTTAAAATCCCTTGTAGGGTACTTAATGAGTTATCGGTAGGTGAAGTTCGGTAGTTCATTAGGTATTCTATGGGATCATGTTATGCCTTACAGAGGGGTAAGGTGTGACAGCAGATTTGTTCGGTTTTCTTATTTTGATTAGGATATGGACCTCATGTTAGTAGTATGCCCTAGAGCATATCATTTAGTATGTATCTTGTACATTTTTTTATTAATAAAAGGCATTTCCACTTTTCCGTTTACATAATATATTTATGTATAATAGAAAAGGTCCATTGATATTTTGTTAGAAATATTATTCTTAAGTTGTTAAGAATATGAGTGACAATATTTCTAACACGAACTATCATAAATAGGTTCACAATCGAGGATACTTCATAATAAGGACATGACTTATCCAGAAAGATTGTATTCATGTTTATTCCCAAGTTATTTATATGAGATATAAATAAGATGGAATGGTGAGTCTCATGCCATATAACAAACATGATAGGCACTTATAAATGATAAGTAGGCCGAACCAGTGACACTTATGACAAGCACATGGAGTTTACTCTTGTTAATGTTTTGTCATAAATTATATCAGTGCATATAATCTTTAGACCTGAGATAGCACAGTTATCTTGTATATAGGTAGTTTGAGTTTGATACTGCTTTCATACTTGTACTATGTATGGGTATATGGGCATGTGTTGGCTCCTACTAGTTATATATGGAGGTAGGTGTTGATCAAGATGGAATCTGTTCCTATAAGTAAATAGAGATAAAATCCTATGTTCATTTAATTGTTCTTGATGTTTCAAGTTCTGGCAGACAGATAAATTTATCTGAGAAAGAGTTTCCGATGAGAAAATCTTTTAATCAAGAACTGGAATTAAAAGAGAACATAATATTCATAGCAAATGGAGTTTGACATAAACCATGACTCGGCTTGAGTTGGGATTTTATGTAGAGATTCTAGTGCATGGTAACATATGATTATAGGTTCATTTAAGGTAAACCTTATTACTAATTGGGTGGCCATGGCATGCTATGCTAGGTGTTAACCATGGTTTATGAGGTTCATAAAATAATTTAGAGAAATCATTTATGGTAAAAAAGAGTTCTGATGATATTAAGAGTTGATATCATGTCTCATTGCCAATTAGTGATGAGCCTAGTAAGTCACACACATACACAAGTTAGCACCTATTTAAATATTAATTAATTAATTAATTAAAGAGTTTAATTCATTAATTAATTAAATAGGTTTGGTTTGCAATTAAATTGCAAAGTCCCTAGCATGACTTGAAACCAAATCTAGATTATTGGATGTATAGTATAAGTTAAATTTATATTTAAAGTGTTTAAATATGAATTTAATTATTGAGAAATTAATTAATGGAGATTAATTAATTAATTTATATTTGATATAAATTGATTAGAAGAAGAAAAATAATTATTTTGGGTTGAGAGCTCAAAATTAAGACACAGGGGCATTTTGGTCATTTCACAGTGTGACACGTGGCACCATGAGATGGTGACACATGGGATTACACATAAGCTTGCCAAATATTTTTTAATCATGTAAGATGATTAAAATCAAGATTAAATATAGGTTTGACACTTGGCACAATGTGATTGGGTCACTTAAACCTAGAGCTAATCAAAGGGTGACACGTGGCAAGGGTTTAATGTGTTAACCTAGCAATATAAGTGTTGTTATGAAAAAGAAAAATAACCAGCAGCCACACTCCTTTGTCACGCCATTTTGCAGCCCTCCCTCTATTCTTCTTCATCTCTCATCAATTCAAAGAGATTAGCCATCAATCTCTTGAATTAAGAACACTAGAAATTGTTTCTAGTGTCCTGTTTACATCTCTAATCTCTTAAAAGGCAGAACTTGAATTTCTAATTAATAGAAAAGGCTTTAGAAGCTATTCAAGGGCTGCCATAGGTGTTCTTGGTGTGGACAAGCTAGAGGGACAACATCCGTGTCACAAGACGAATCTCAAAGGCGCAGACACTGCGATTACATCAAGAGGTTAGTGTAATCGTTCTTGATTTAATCTAGGGTTTTAAAATTAATCTGATTAATTTTAAAATCTTAAATGGCAAATACAGATCCAAAAACATATTAAAAGAGTTTTAATATGTTGTTTATCATTGAAATCAAATAGATAAAAATAAATCTTGCATGATGCATGTGACCCTAGGTGAAAATTTTTGAATTTCAATGGTATAAACTTGTGTTTTCACGCTTCCGTTCCTTCAATTGGTATCAGAGCTACTATATTTGCCATTTAGATTGATGTTTATATGATTTAATTGTATGTTTGATCATGAGATCAAAAGTTCATTGCTGGTTGCAACGCCAAGGTGGCGGCACAAATGATGAACACCATGGTGGGCATGGTTGATGCACCACAATGGTGTGCAAATGTAAATGGATGGTGAATGTGCAATTGTTGTATGATCTAAGATCCATTTTATGTCTAATTAAATTGTTTAATTAGAATTTTTATCACACAATTAAATTATGATTCAAATCAGAATTTTAAAAATTGTTTGAATGTGATTCAAATCTGAATTTTTAAAGTTGTTTGAATCATATTTAAATCTGATTTTTTAAAATTGATTGAATAAAATTCAGATCTATTTTTTAAAAAAATGTTTGAATGTGATTCAAATCTGATTTTTTAAAAAAATGTTTGAATGTGATTCAAATATGAATTTTTGAAGTTGTTTGAATGTGATTCAAATCTGAATTTTTAAATTTGTTTGAATGAGATTCAAATCTGAATTTTTAAATTTATTTGAATCATATTCAAATCTGGATTTTTAAGTTGAATATGAGATATTCAATTTAATTTAAGTATGTATATTTTATTTAATTGTTAAATAGTGATATGCATGATGGATGATCATGGACTATAAAAGACCAATGTGATTGGATTTATTTCTTTTATGTTTCTTTGAGATTGTAAATTAATTATTTTATTTTTATTTATTTTGGGCATTTATTATTAAGTTTGTAATAATTTTTGGGTTGTAATTTCATTTATTTAAGTTCTTGTAAATTCGCCTTGGTATGCCAAGGATTACTATGTAATATTGGATTGCAAGAAGTTCAAGGAGGTCAAGAGCATTGGTGGGACCAGTGGGAGGAATTCAAGATCAAGTGTTGATTATGTATTCCTTCAGTAACTCTTGTAAAATGAATGAATGAAATGCACCTAGGAATGCCCTGATTCAATTCTTGGTGGCTCAGAATTGAATCCCTTAGAAAGTCCATGATCATACCATATTTACTGCTTATCCATGAATGCATGAGATGTATGGGAATGTATGCAATTATATGATATATGCATGCTAAATGGATAATGTGCAAAGTGAGACCTTAATAGTAATTAGAATGACCATAAAATCTTCCAAACAAATGATTAAGTTGGAAATGCTATAACTAAAGTAATTATAACATAGGCCCTCCATTGGGGCAATTATTTTAAGAAATTTTAAATAGTTGCATGAGATGCAATTAATTTAAGAGATTTTCTTAAGAATAATTGTTAAGCATGAGATGTTGTAAATATGTAAATGGTTTGTTAGCCAATATTGGATGTACCTGAGGATATTAAAATTATTTATATAATTACTGGCTCAATGGGATCAACTTATTAATGCAAGATAAGTCAATAATGGATGTACCTGAGATTTTGAGCATTAGGGGCTAGGTAAAGGATTGAACCTCACATGAGATGTGATGGGCAAGGAGTTGCTCACTTATAGTTTATTGTAATTTCAATAATGGATGTACCTAAGGATGATCAATAAAATTATAAGAATTCAATCACCCACTAGAAATCCATCCAACTAGGATTTCCGTTTTCTACTTTGGAAGTGTAGGATTCGCTAAGTTAGTGGGAGGACCAATTTGATTAAAAGACCATAATCATTTTGGTTAATTACATGATACATTTACTAATTAATCTGGTTATTTTCTGAAGTTAATTTTCTGATGAAAATGAGCACAGAACAACCACCACCATCCAATATCCTTGCAAGCATACTTGATTGCAATAGGTTGACAGGACCTAATCTGTCTGGTTGGCTAAGAAATTTGAAACTTGTCCTGAACCTTGAACATATAGGATATGTTATAGATTCAAATGTTCTTGGTCCCTTACCTCCAGAGGCCACACAAAAGGAACATGAAACTTTGGACAAGTGGAAGGAGCATGATATGATAGCTAAGTGTTACATGCTTGCTTCCATGAGTAATGAGTTACAGAAGCAGCATGAAAACATGCAGAGTGCGAGTGAGTTCCTCTTTCACCTACAAGAGTTGTATGGTGAACACAGTAGGAATGCTAGGTATGAGATATCTAGACAGCTATTCCGTATGAGGATGTCTGAGGGACAGAATGTTGGGGATCATGTCCACAAGATGATTCGGTTGATTGAGCAGTTGGAACATCTTGACTTCAACATGGATTTCCAACTACAGATGGATTTGATCCTTTAGTCCCTTCCTGAGTCTTTTGGGAATTTTGTGACAAATTTCCATATGACTAAACAAGAATGCACCTTAGCTAGTTTACTCAACAAGCTGGTTATTGCCCAAAAGAATATGCCGGGCAATAAAGGAAAAGAGGTTGCTTTGATTGCATCTTCTTCTGCTGGAAAGTCCAACAAGAAGAAGGGCAATAAGAAAAAGAAACCTCAGATTCCTGGTCCTTCCAAGAAAATAACTAAACAGAAAAGGAAGACTAAAGCTGATGGAGGCAAAGGAAAGTGTTTCCACTGCCAAAAGGATGGGCCTTTGGAAAAGGAACCGCGGAGTATCTTGCTTCTCTGAAGGACAAAAAGGATACACCTTCGGAAGGTATGTCCATATCTTGTTATTTAGATTCTGATGATACTCGTAGTTCATCTACAGCTTGGGTTTTAGATACTGGTGCTAGTTCTCACATTTTTAATGATATGCAGGAACTAGCAAATAGTAGCAGCTTGCGTTCTCAAGATATTAGAGTTCGGATTGGCAATGGCTCAACTGTTAAAGCTTTAGCCAAAGGATCTAAATAATTTTTACATGTTTGGACATGTTTTGTGTTTGGATAATATTTTATATGTACCTGATGCTTTTAAGAACATCATTTCTATATCTAGTTTGACTAGAAATGGCTATGAATTTCAGTTCACAGATGATGTTTGCAATATTTATTTTGGAAATAAATATGTTGGTTCGGGTTATATGAATGATGGTCTTTATTATTTGGATAATAATGACAAACACAAATTGAATGCAAGTGATCTAAAAGAATGCAATGCCATGGTGAAAACCAACTCAAGTTCAAAATATATTTGGCACTTAAGGTTATGTCATGTTGCAGAAGATAGGATTGCAAAACTAGAGAAAATGGGGATTCTATCCTCATTGGGCTCTGAGCCTACTCCAACTTGTGAACCTTGCCTTCAGGGCAAAATGACTAGATCACCCTTTGTTGGACAAGGGCTAAGAGCTGAAAATATTTTGGAGCTAATACATAGTGATGTATGTGGTCCATTTAAAGAAATGGCTAGAGGGGGCTTTCATTATTTTATTACCTTTACTGATGATAAATCAAGATTTGGGTATTTGTATTTGATGAAATACAAACATGAATCCTTTGAAAAGTTTAAAGAATTTAAATCTGAAGTAGAAAATCAAACAGGAAAGAGTATTAAAGCTCTTTGATCAGATTGTGGAGGTGAATATTTGAGTACTGAATTTGATGAATACTTGAGAGAGCATGGCATTGTTTCCAGCTGACTCCTCCAGGAACGCCACAGCTGAATGGTATATCTGAAAGGAGAAATCGTACCCTATTGGATATGGTACGTAGTATGATGAGCTATACTGATATGCCAATCTCCTTTTGGGGATTTGCATTAGAATCAGCTTTGTTTATTATGAATAGGATTCCATCAAAATCAGTTTCTTCCACACCTTATGAGATATGGCATGGAAAGAAAACCAAGTCTTAAGCATGTTAAGATTTGGGGTTGTCCAGCTTATATCAAAAAGTTGAACACTGATAAATTGGAGACCAGATCAGAAAAATGTCGATTTGTTGGATATCCAAAAGATAGTTTTGGATATTATTTTTCTTTGCCTACTTCACAAAAGGTTGTGATAAGTAGAGATGCCACATTTCTTGAACAACAATTTGTTCAATAAGGAGGCAAAGGAAGGCAAATAGAGTTAGAATTGGAGAATTCTGACCAACCAACAGATCAGATGGATATAGATCCATCTAGTCAACCAATACCCGTTGATGAAACATCTACAGCTGTTCCTCGTAGAACAACCAGGGTATCTCACCCACCAGTGAGATATGGTTTTCTTCATAAAGAAGAACAAGAGTTGTCTACTCATGAAGAAGTAGATCATGGAGATGATCCACTTACCTATGAAGAAGCTATATCAGATATAGACTCTTCAAAATGGATTGAAGCTATGAAATCCGAGATTGATTCCATGTATAAGAATTAAGTTTGGGATCTTGTTGACCCACCTGAAGGTATTATACCTATAGGGAACAAATGGGTTTTCAAGAAGAAAATTGGTTCTGATGGAAAGGTAGAGACCTATAAGGCAAGGCTAGTAGCGAAAGGGTTTCGCCAAAGGCAAGGAATAGACTGTGAGGAGACTTTCTCGCCTGTTGCCATGCTTAAATCAATTAGGATTTTATTAGCAATAGCTGCATACTATGATTATGAGATTTGGCAGATGGATGTCAAAACAGCTTTTCTCAATGGATACATTGAAGAAAACATTTTCATGGAACAACCTAAGGGATTTGAATCCCAAGATGGTTCCAAAGTATGCAAGCTAAAGCGATCCATTTATGGGTTGAAACAAGCTTCGAGGAACATTTGTTTTGATGAAGCCATTAAATCCTTTGATTTTATAAAAAATGAGGATGAGCCATGTGTATATAAGAAGGTTAGTGACAGTGCTATCACTTTCCTTGTCTTATATGTGGATGACATACTGTTGATGGGTAATGACACAGGTATGTTGACAAATGTAAAGGTATGGTTGTCAAATACATTCTCCATGAAAGACTTAGGGGAGGCAACCTATATTCTTGGGATTCGCATCTATAGAGATAGAGTGAAAAGAATAATTGGTTTATCCCAAAGTTTATACTTGGAAAAGGTGTTAAAGAGGTTTAACATGCTTGATTCCAAGAGAGGATTTTTACCAGTGAGACATGGTATCCACCTTTCTAAAGAAATGTCTCCAAAGACACCTGAAGAAAGAGATAAGATGGCCAGGATTCCATATGCTTCGGCTTTTGGAAGTTTAATGTATGCAATGTTGTGTACTAGGCCGGATATCGCATATGCTGTTAGTTTGACTAGCAGGTATCAATCCAATCGAGTTTGGAACCTTTGGATAGTCACAAGAATATTCTTAAGTACTTGAGAAGAACTAAGGATTTATTGATTTATGGAGGTGGAGGCTTGCAATTGGATGGTTATACTGATTCTGATTTCCAATCAGATATCGATGATAGAAAGTCTACCTCTGGATATGTGTTCATTTGTAATGGAGGTGCAGTCAGTTGGATGAGTTCCAAACAGAGCACGACTGCAGATTCCATTACAGTGAAGTATATTCTGCATCGAATCTTGTAAAGGAAGTCATTTGGATAAAGAAGTTCGTGACAGAACTTACAGTAGTTCCTTCCATTGAGTTAGCAGTTCCACTACACTGTGACAATAATGGAGCAGTCATACAGGCTAAGAAACTAAGGTCTCACCCAAAATCCAAACACATAGAAAGGCACTACCACATTATCAGAGATATAGTTAGGCAAGGCGATATAGCCATGCAGAAAAATAACATCAGCTGAAAAACCAACTGATCCATTCACTAAACCTTTGTCACAAGCTCAGTTAGACTGACATCTTGAGAAGATGGGTCTAAGGTATTGTAATGAATGGCTCTAGTTCTAGTGGGAGATTGTTAGTAGTATGTCCTAGAGCATATCATTTAGTATGTATCTTGTACATATTTTTATTAATAAAAGGCATTTCCACTTTTCCGTTTACATAATATATTTATGTGTAATAGAAAAGGTCCATTGATATTTTGTTAGAAATATTATTCTTAAGTTGTTAAGAATATGATTGACAATATTTCTAGCACGAAGTATCATAAATAGGTTCACAATCGAGGATACTTCACAATAAGGACATGACTTATCCAGAAAGATTGTATTCATGTTTGTTCCCAAGTTATTTATATGAGATATAAATAAGATGGAATGGTGAGTCTCATGCCATATAACAAACATGATAGGCACTTATAAATGATAAGTAGGCCGAACCAGTGACACTTATGACAAGCACATGGAGTTTACTCTTGTCAATGTTTTGTCATAAATCATATCAGTGCATATAATCTTTAGACTGAGTTATACAGTTATCTTGTATATAGGTAGTTTGAGTTTGATCGCTTTCATACTTGTACTGTGTATGGGTATATGGGCATGTGTTGGCTCCTACTAGTTATATATGGAGGTAGGTGTTGATCAAGATGGAATCTGTTCCTCTAAGTAAATAGAGATAAAATCCTATGTTCATTTAATTATTCTTGATGTTTCAAGTTCCTGGCCAGGACAGATAGATTTATTCAGAAAAGAGTTTCCGATGAGAAAATCTTTTTAATCAAGAACTGGAATTAAAATAGAACATAATATTCATAGCAAATGGAGTTTGACATAAACTATGACTCCAGCTTGAGTTGGGATTTTGTAACAGAGAGATTCTAGTGCATGGTAACATATGATTATAGGTTCATTTAAGGTAAACCTTATTATTAATTGGGTGGGCATGGCATGCTATGCTAGGTGTTAACCATGGTCTATGAGGTTCATAAAATGATTTAGAGAAATCATTTATGGTAAAAAAGAGTTCTGATGATATTAAAAGTTGATATCATGTCTCATTGCCAATTAGTGACGAGCCTAGTAAGTCACACACATACACAAGTTATCACCTATTTAAATATGATTTAATTAATTAATTAAAGAGTTTAATTGATTAATTAATTAAATAGGTTTGGTTTGCAATTAAATTGCAAAGTCCCTAGCATGACTTGAAACCAAATCTAGATTATTGGATGTATAGTATAAGTTAAATTTATATTTAAAGTATTTAAATATGAATTTAATTATTGAGAAATTAATTAATAGAGATTAATTAATTAATTTATATTTTATATAAATTAATTAGAAGAAGAAAAATAATTATTTTGGGTTGAGAGCTCAAAATTAAGACACAGGGGCATTTTGGTCATTTCACAGTGTGACACGTGGCACCATGAGATGGTGACACATGGGATTACACATAAGCTTGCCAAATGTTTTTTAATTATGTAAGATGATCAAAATCAAGATTAAATATAGGTTTGACACTTGGCACAATGTGATTGGGTCACTTAAACCTAGAGCTAATCAAAGGGTGACATGTGGCAAGGGTTTAATGTGTTAACCTAGCTATATAAGTGTTGTTATGAAAAAGAAAAATAACCAGCAGCCACACTCCTTTGTCATGCCATTTTCTAGCCCTCCCTCTATTCTTCTTCATCTCTCATCAATTCAAAGAGATTAGCCATCAATCTCTTGAATTAAGAACGCTAGAAATTGTTTCTAGTGTCCTGTTTACATCTCTAATCTCTTAAAAGGCAGAACTTGAATTTCTAATTAATAGAAAAGGCTTTAGAAGCTGTTCAAGGGCTGCCATAGGTGTTCTTGGTGTGGACAAGCTAGAGGACAACATCCGGTGTCACGAAGGCGAATCTCAAATCTTGTGAGACATTGCGGTACATCAAGAGGTTAGTGTAATCGTTCTTCATTTAATCTAGGGTTCTAAAATTAATCTGATTAATTTTAAAATCTTAAATGGCAAATACAAATCCAAAAACATATTAAAAGAGTTTTAATATGTTGTTTATCATTGAAATCAAATAGATAAAAATAAATCTTGCATGATGCATATGACCCTAGGTGAAAATTTTTGAATTTCAATGGTATAAACTTGTGTTTTCACGCTTCCATTCCTTCACCTCACGTCACAGAGAGCAGTAGATGAGGAAGTAGAGAGTCATGCTCTACCTGCAGCTAAGACTGGGGGCCAGGGAGAACCTACTCCACCAGCACCAGCAGTGCCTGCACAGCCTCCACCGGCTATATTTCAGCAAATGGCTAAATTCTTCAGATAGATGGCTGGGGTTATGCCACTACCACCACTTCCACAGCAAAAATCTCATCTGGAAAAACTGAGAAAATTTGGAGCTGTGGACTTCATGGGTAAGAAAGAAGATGACTCAGTGGAGGCTGAGAATTAGCTAGACCGCACCATAAGGGTATTGAAGCAATTGTATTGCAACCCAGAGCAGAACTTAGAGGGTGTTGTGTCCCTACTTTAAGATGCTTATCAATGGTGGGACACCATATCTAGTGAGGTCTGGCTAGAGTTGATAACTTGGGATTTCTTCCTCGCTAAATTTAAGAAGAAGTATGTGGGAAGTGTACCTAGAAGAGAGAAGAAGAGAGTTTATTAGTCTGAGGTTGAGGCAGCTATCAGTAGCGGAGTATGAGAAGGAGTTTGTCAGATTAAGCTGCTACGGAAGAGAGATAGTCCCCACAGAAGTAGAGAAGTGCAGAAGGTTTGAAGAGAGGCTAAATAACAACATCAAAATAATGATCATTGCCTTAGGGATTACGGACTTCACAAAATTAGTTGAAGCCGCACTGAAAGTGGAAAGGGTCAGAGTAAGTGAACGGAATAGGAAAGATAGGCAGTGTAAGAGGGAATTTGGACCAGGGCAGTCAATTATACAGATTAATAGTAAGAAGCATAAGGGTTCTGGTTCACAAGATCAGACACAGTGCCAAAGAGGCCAGATTGGGATATCTATAGCTAGCTCCTTTGGCACAGTAACAAGGGGATTAGCCCCAGTGCCTGAATGTATGCACTGTGGTAGGAGACAAAGAGGGGAGTGTCGACTGTTAACTGGAGAGTGTTTCAAGTGTGGGGCTATGGATAATTTCATAAGAGATTGCCCCCAGAGGAGTGGTTCAACAGCTCCAGTTCAAGTTAATAGACCTGCCCTTACAGTTCAAAAGGGAAAAAGATCGGGTAGAGTAGAGACGGCTGATATTTCACAAAAGATTATTTCTGAGACAGTCGAAAGGCTCGAAGTCAGGGTGGCACCACGAGCATATGCAATGGAAGCTCAAGAGGAGCCAAACCCAGACATTGATGAGGCAATACAAGAAAGAGAAGACGCAAGGAGGTAGCAACTCAACAATTACTTAAGTCAGGTAAATTTCGAGGATGAAATTTAAATTAGAGGGGAAGAGTTGTAACACCCTCACTGTAGTAATTCAGTACATTCTACTGTTCCGGGCAGCTGGAACGTCTGAAAAAAATATTTAGACTAAAGTGAGGAGCCATAATTAACTCAAATAATAATAAGAAAAATTTAGGAAAAATTTTAGAAATAAAATACAACCAAGTTAAATGAGTCGGTGCTCTAGCGATGGGTAACCCAGTGGGAAGTTGCGGTCCTCATAGCTAAAAGCCCTAAACCCAGGGAAAAATTCATGAAATAATTTTTGGGACTTCAGAGAAGAGTCATTGAGGTTTCTATGGCATTAGAATGCCAAGAAAAGGCTTAGAAAATTTTTTCGATCGGTACAGACAATTTTAGCTCAATAAGCCAAACATAGGGCATTTTGGTCATTTTGTCTTCGAAGGTGATTATTGACCAACTTGTCCAGTTAAGTAAATAATTATTATGATATAAAATATAAATAAATATTGCTACAAATTAAATTGTAATTGAGTAGAAAAGAAAAGAAAAGAAAATGAATTAAAATTACAATTTTGACCTCATGCTTATGTCACTAAGCACTCTCACGCAATCACATTTTGACACCTCATAATAAACTCAATTAAAGGAGTAAAATGGATTGAAAAATCAAAAGAAAAAATTTTCTCTCTTTCTTTCTTCTTCCTTATCCGTATTTCACTCTTTCCCTATCTCCATTGATGACCTTACTTCTTTCTAAATTTCCTTCATAAACACCCCCTCCAATCCTTTACTCCCTTTACAAAAAATTGTCATCACCACTAGAGCAAGCTTAAGGCAGCAAAAAGAAGAGGAAAAAGAAAGGTTTTGGCAAGCATGGGAGTAGCTCCAACAAGGTTAGTGCCAATTCCTTCTAGAAATTTTATGTATACCATATGTGGAGTAGGAATTGAGTGAAAAAATTAAGTGTAATTAAGCAAAAATTTGCATGATGAATTTTTACCATTTTTGGTAGTCATGGACTTCTTAGAGTTTTGATGATTTCTTTGGATTAAATGAGTATATAAGCTGCCCTTTATAAGAAACTAACACTTAGCACATTGAATTGTAAGTTAATGGAAGAGTAGAGAAATTAAGAACTTAGGGTTTTGAGTAAATTGGAGTTTTGCTCCTATAATGGTGTAGGAACATTTTAATGGTCAATTAGTGACCATTTGGTAAGTTTTACACTTAATATGAAGTGAATTGAGTCATTGAATGTTGGAAAGGGTAGGCTGCCTTGAGTACCCTGCAGGTCTGGATAAGAGTCCAGCATGTTTGGGCAGCTATAACTTGAGTTGTGTAGGTTCAATTGGTGCACAGCCAATTGGACATGAAATTAGATACATAATGGCACAACTTTGATGAAGAAATATTGCCCAGAAAACAAACTTAGGATACCCTAAAAATTGACCAAATCCGGGTAACCAACCTACTGGTCCTGGAAATTGACCAAATGAACATTATTTGTTAAAATGGTCATAACTCAGTCTAGAAATGTCCAAATGACATAAATTTTATATCAATGGAAAGATTAGACAATTTAGAACAACTTTCATGAAGAACATAACTCCAAATTTTGACCAGAACTGAATGGAATTGTCCACCAAAGTCAAGATACCAAATCTAGCAGAACCAAATTGCCCAGAAATTCTGGGTACATGTCAATCTGGTCAGTTACGGTAAAATGGTCATAACTTGAGCTTAAAAACTCCAAATGGAGTGATTCAAAAAGGGAATTAAAGAAGACACATAAGGGAAGAACTTTCATGAAGAAAGTTTTATCAAAATTCTATTGTAAAAATGGCCAATAGAACAGTAAACTTAAGGTATGAAATCTGAAAATTTTGAATAACATAAAATAAGCTTTGAAATGGTATTGGCAATCAATGCCAACAAATTTAGAACCTAAAATGTGATATAATTATGTATCAAACATTTGTATACATATTATGTATGAAAAAGTCAATAATTTGAGTAAATAGTAATGTGTGAATAGTAACCCCAAGGACATAAGAAAAAGTAAAATAAATTAGAGAAGACATTATGAATGATAATATATAATGTAATTAGTGAATTTTAATCTTTGAACTTGAGTTACTCTAGGATATAAGGGGATAATTCACATGGAGGGCTTTAGGAAAAATTGTGACTGATAATGTATATACTTATTGTAATAAATAAAAGAATCATAAGGATGTATGAATTTGACATTAGTTCTCCTCCTGAGAGGAGAAAAATATTTCGATGTACAAATGGTACATAAAAAAAATTAATTGATGTGAATTGAAATCATCATGGATGGTATGATGAATTGCATAAATTGTGTAGGAATGAGATTTAGGTATTTATGCTTTTGCTATGAATAAAAATTAAAATACTATAAATTATATTCATAATATTTAATAAATAATGAAATTATGTGCTCATGTATTGCCTAGACACGTGTGTCAGATTAAATAGATTGGCATGCCAATAGGGTATTATTTAGCAGTATTGCGTAAGGCTTTATACCCGTATTCATAGCTTTATGCCTGCACTCATAGCTTTTATGCCTGATTATATGTTATCATGGCTTTTTAGCCATACTGACTGCATACGTGGTCTGTGTCCCATGATATAACGACCTGAGGCACCGCGGTGTCCAGTGCAAACGATCCGTTATCCAGTTTAGTCAGCCTGTCATAGGTTACTTGGGCAGTGAAATTTATTGAAATAAGTTAAGAATATTAGCAACTGAAAATGTTAGCAATTAAATAAATGAGTAAGAATATTTAAAATAAATTAGATTAGTTATTTAGCAGAAAGAATTGAAATGAATTGGAACGATATTAAAATTTAATTATTATGAAAGAATTGAGCGCTTCTGAAGAGGAATAAATTAGAACAAAGGATAGTTAATACTAGAAGTATTATATGAAATTATATTAAATTTCAGAGTATCCAAATTTTGATCCATTTCTTCTTTTATTGTATATTATTTTTTTGTTATATTATTGCACCACTAAGCAGCAATGCTTAACGCGATAGATTTGTTTCCTCGCACAAGTACTGAAGGTAAAGCCCAGTGAATATTAAATAGAGATTTTGGAGTTCTGATCTACAGAAGTGTCTGAAGTATTCAAGGTTGTCACCTCCTCAGCAATGCATGTAGATAGGGCCCATATAGGTCATAATTTGTATGTTGTATAAAATGCTTAGTTATAGTATTGTAATGTAGATTATGAAAATGTAATTAATAGGTATGTGATGTGAATTAATAAATCGGTTAGTTCATATGTGATTAAATTGTATATCATGTAAATTAATGAAGATTGAAAATTTTCATATATGAGTTGAGCATGAATGGGAATGTATGGAAACGGATATGAATGAAATTGTATGGATTTGAATACGGAATTGAAATATATAGATGATGCATGAAATGATGAGATTTTTATTTTTTTATTTTAAAATATTATTAAAAATTTCAAATAGGTGAATAGTAAACATGTCAAACGATAATAAAATAGGGGAAACTCCGTTAGTTTTTCCGTCGAAAAAATAATTGATATTAAAACATAACGAGAATAACTTTATTAAAGGAATAAAGTAAGATAAAAATAGGGTGCTCCAGCACCGAGTGTGATATGCCTTGCTCAGCTACACTGTAGTTGGTTGAGGGGTGTCACAGGACAACCCCAAATCTTAACATGCTTAAGACTTGGTTTTATTCCATGCCATATTTCATAAGGTGTGGAAGAAACCGATTTTGATGGAATCCTATTCAGAATATGCAAAGCTCATTGTATTGTAAATCCCCAAAAGGAGATTGGCATATCAGTATAGCTTATCATACTATGTACCATATATAATAGGGTACGATTTCTCCTTTCAGATACACCATTCAACTGTGGCATTCCTGGAGGAGTCAGCTGGGAAACAATGCCATGCTCTTTCAAGTATTCATCAAATTTAGTACTCAAGTATTCACCTCCACGATCTGATCGAAGAGCTTTAATACTTTTTCATGTTTGATTTTCTACTTTAGATTTAAATTCTTTGAACTTTTCAAAGGATTCATGTTTGTATTTCATCAAATACAAATACCCAAACCTTGATTTATCATCAGTAAAGGTAATAAAGTAATGAAAACCGCCTCTAGCTATTTCCTTAAATGGACCACATACATCACTATGTATTAGCTCCAAAATATTTTCAACTCTTAGTCCTTGTCCAACAAAGGGTGATCTAGTCATTTTGCCTTAAAGGTAGGATTCACAAGTTGGAGTAGGATCAGAACCCAATGAGGATAAAATCCCCATTTTATCCAGTTTTGCAATCCTATCTTCTTCAACATGACCTAACCTTAAGTGCCAAATATATTTTGAACTTGAATTGATTTTCATCATGGCATTGCATTCTTTTAGATTACTTGCATTCAATTTGTGTTTATCGTTATTATCCAAATAATAAAGACTATCATGCATATAACCTGAGCCAACATATTTATTTCTAAAATAAATATTGCAAACATCATCTGTGAACTGAAATTCATAACCATTTCTAGTCAAACAAGATATAGAAATGATGTTCTTAAAAGCATCAGGTACATACAAAATATTATTCAAAAACAAAACATGTAAAAAGATTTAGATCCTATGGTTGAAGCTTCAACAGTTAAGCCATCGCCAATCCAGATTCTAACATCTCGAGAACGCAAGCTGCTACTGTTTGCTAGTTCCTGCATATCATAAAAAATGTGAGAACTGGCACCAGTATCTAAAACCCAAGCTGTAGATGAACTATGAGCATCATCAGCATCTAAATAACAAGATATAGACATACCTTCTGAAGGTGTATCCTTCTTGTCCTTCAAAGAAGCAAGATACTCTGGGCAGTTCCTTTTCCAATGCCCATCCTTCTGGCAATAAAAACACTTTTCTTTGCCTCCATTAGCTTTGGTCTTCCCTTTCTGTTTGGCTATCTTCTTAGTAGGTCTTAGAACTTGAGGTTTCTTTTTCTTATTGACCTTCCTCTTGTTGGACTTTCCAGCAGAAGAAGATGTAATCAAAGCTACCTTTATTGTAACACCCTCCCGGTAATCACTCCGTACATTCTACTGTTCCGGTGACCAGTGTCGGTCCGGACAGCTAGAACGTCCGGAAAAATATTTAAACTAAAGTCAGGAACCATAATTAACTTAAAAATTAGTAAGAAAAATTTAGTAAAAATTTTAGAAATAAAATACAACCAAGTTAAACGAGCCAGTGCCCTAGCGAGGGGTAACTCAGAGGGAAGTTGCGGTTCTCGCAACGAGGAGCCCTAGACCCGAGGGAAAAATTATAAAATAATTTTTGGGACTCCAGAGAAGGGTTATTGAGGTTCCTATGGCATTAGAATGCCAAGAAAATATTTAGAAAAATTTTTCAATCGGTACAGACAATTTTGGCCCGTTGAGCCAAACGGAGGGCATTTTGGTCATTTCGCCTTCAGAGGTGATTTTTGGCCGACTTGTCCAGCTAAGTAAACAATTAATATGACATAAAATATGAAGAAACATTACTAAAAATTTAATTGAAATTGAGTAGTGATGAAAAGAAAAGAAAAATCAAAATAAAGCAATTTGTGACATCATAATGATGTCATTTATAAATTACCAACCAATCACAAGCTAATAAGCTTTCTTAAATACTTAAAAGAGACAAAACAAAGACCAAAACAATTAAAAACCCAGCAGCCGAAACCAAGCCTTGCCCTAAACCTCCATTTTCTTCATTTTGAAGCTTGAAAAACCTCTCAAACCTCACCCCAAAACCCTAAGTCATCGTCACAAAAATTAATCTACACACCCTAAGGAAGCTTTAGGCAGCCACAAAGAGGAGAAATTCTAAGGAAAATACAAGTCCAAGAAGTGTCACTTAAAGGTTAGTGCATATATACACCTAAAGCACTTTATTTCTATGTTAAGGGACTTGAAATAAGTAGGAAATTATAACTAAAATGAATAAAAATTATGTGTATGAATGCCATGAATTTCGACAGCCCTATTGAAGGAATAGAAATGGAGTGTTATGATGGACTTGAGATGGATTAGGGGTTATGTTTAAACCAAATATGCATGTGGTTAGTGAATGGGTTAGTAATTAAAGCATGTTGTGAAAACCTATAATGGGAACTAGGGTTTTAAGGGTGAAAATTGGACTTGGCATTTGAATTGATTAATGGACATTCTAGTGGTCAATTAGTGACCATTTAAGGCAAGTTAATCATAATTTGAAGTGAGTTAATGCATGGCAAAGTGAATGAGTATCTTTGCTAGGGGCAGACAGGGTGACTGAAATTTCAGTGCACTTGGACAGCCATAACTTTGGCTGTGTAGGTCCAATTGGTGTTTGGCCAATTGGACATTAAACTAGGCTTATAATGGCACATTTTTGCTGAAGAAACCATGCCCAAAAGACCAAAGCAAGAGGACCAAAAGTTGGCCCCAATCCGGATACCCTGCAACAGCACCTGCAGAAATGACCAAATGAACAGTAACTCACTGTAGATATGGTCAATTGGCCTGAAATTTTTACAGCGACAAGTTAAGACATAGACAAACAACTTTCATGAAGGAACCTACCCCAAATTATGGCCAGAACCCATCCAACAAAGTGATTCTAGTCACTGTTTATGTTACTGTAGATATGGTAATTTCTGCAGAATGGAAATCCGGCCAGCTGTGGTTTTTGGACTATATCTGGAGCTACAAAACTCCAAATGGAGTGATTCAAAAAATGAAATTCAACTAGACAAAATAAGGAACAACTTTCATGTTTTCCATTTCTTCAAATTCCCACTGCAATAGTGTCTAATGGAACAGTAAAGTTGAGTTACAAAAACTGAAAATTCTGCCTCCCTTGGTTTAAACTTTGAAATGGTATAAATGCTTAATGCCAACAAGTTTTGAATGCCAAATGTGGTATATTGGGAGTGCCAAAGTCAATGTACATATTTTCTATCCAAAAGTCAACATTTTTGTTGACCAATGAGGTGAATAGTGACACCAAAAACTTGAAATTCACAAATTGAAGAATTTAAAAGTTTCAAATGCCCTAGTATACCTAACAAGATTGGTTTGGATAGTGTGGCATGCCAATAGGGTTCAGTTAGCAATACTGCACATGGCAATATGCCATTCTGTGATTTTATGGCTTTTAGCCATTCTGACCTTGTATTGAGATTTGGCCTTGTGCCTTATGTATTCTGACTTGTTAGTTTGTTACATTGCCTGGAGATGCATATGTGACCGATGGTGTGACGACCCGAGGTACTTGATGCCCAGTGCCAGTTTACCCATTTATCCAGTCCAGTCGTCTAGTGTAGGTTACTTGGGCAACCAAATGAATAAAAGTGGACAAAGTAAATGATATACAAATACCAAACAAATAAAACATATACATTCGTTACATATTTATTTCCTGTTATTTCTTTTATTTTATTATTGCACCACTAAGCATTATTGCTTAGCGCGTTGCTTTTGCCACGCGTAGGTTCTGGAGATACAGATCGTGAGCCCAGTGAGCCAGATCGGGTGAGTCCATCTGCGATTACGCACAGTGTCCGTGTCACCTCAACTTCTGCAGTGCATTGGTAGGACACTAGGTGTCATTTTGGCATTCTGTAATAAATTTTGATTTTCTCATATGTAATTAAACTTGTGTAATGTATTTTGAGGTTCATGTAAATAATGAAGATTTATGGTTATGTATGGAAGTAATTTGAGTATTTATTTGTTGTTTATACATATGAGTACCCTGAGAAATGATGATTGAGAACTGAAATTGAAATGTTGTTGAGATCTTGATATTGAGACTTTGTTGATGAATTGAAGTTGGGATTGTTTGGAAAATTATTTGGAAGTGTTTTTAACAGGTTCCGAAGAACTGTTTTCTCCATTTTTAGCCGGTACTCCGCCGGATTTTCTTTAAAATTTTCGGAACCTTAAATGAATAATACTTTTGATAAATGGCTGAAAATAAATTATATTTCACAAATTATATTCAAAAGCATGATATAAATTAATTAAGGTATATTAGAGTGTGCTGGTACACCGTGTGGCATTACTTACTCGGGTATACTGTACACGGGTAAGGGGTGTCACATTTAGTGGTATCAGAGCACGGTTTAGGCGTTTCTGGGCCTAGATTGAGTCCATACCATGCATTGCATTTGTAAGAGTCAAGGTGACACTAATGCAGATCTGTTTGTTTTTCTTATTTTGAATAGGATATGGACCCTTCATCTCAGAGGGCAGTCGAGGAGGAAGTGGAGAGTCATGCTCCACCTGCGGCGGTGAGGCGGGGGCATGAGAGAATCTTCTCCGCCAGCTCAAGCGAGCACCTCGGCCTCCAGAGCCATGTTCCGGCAAATGGCCGATTTCTTTAGACAAATGGCCGGGGTAATGCCAGCACCACCACCACCACCACCACCAGCTCCACAGCAGAAATCACACCTGGAAAGGCTAAGAAAGTTTGGAGCAGTGGACTTCTATGGCAAGAGAGAAGATGATTACATTGCGGTAGAATTGGTTGAAACGAGCAGTGAGTTCTAAAACAACTCCACCGCACTTCAGAACAAAATTTAGAGGTGCCATTTCTGTTGCAAGATGATGCCTACGAATGGTGGGATCTTGTGTCGATGAAGTGCAGCGGAAGCTATAACTTGGGACTTCTTTCTCTCCGAATTCAAGAAGAAATATGAGGGTACTGTATACCTAGAAGAGAGAAGAAGGGAATTCATCAACCTGAGGCAGAGACAGTTGTCAGTGGCCGAGTATGAGAAGGAATTTGTCCGATTGAGCTGCTATGGAAGGGAGATAGTCCCTAATGAAGCTGAAAGGTGCAAGAGATTTGAAGAGGGACTAAATGACAATATAAAGATTCAGCTCACTGCCCTGGGAATCACAGAATTTACTAAGTTAGTGGAAGCTGCAATAAAGGTTTAAAAAGTAAGAATAAGTGAACAGACCAGAAGGGAGAGACAGCAGAAGAGGGGCCCAGGCCAGTCTAGTTCAGCTCCTGCATTTGGGAAGAAGTTCAAGGGTCCACCTGCACAGAGTTCAAGCCAACCACAAGGTCGTGGTCGATCCACGAGGCCTGAGCCACGATTTACCTCTAAGAGAGGCCAGTCCACACCATCAGTGGGCAGCTCTTCAGGGATGGGGTTCAGGGGACCCGGTCGGCAACTGCATGTCCACACCGCTGAAGTGGCATAAGGGGAGTGTTGGAGAGTGATTGCTGCTTAAGGTGTGGGTCAGAGCATCGATTAAGGAAGCGTCACGCAGAACTACTATACTGCTCCAACACAAGCGAGCAGACACTGCTCTGCACTACGAGGTAGAAAATGTAAATCGAGGCTATTGGACCATCACAGGCACATTCGAGCCAGAGAGGCTCGACAGCACCACCAGCAAGAGCTTATGCTATTAGAGCTCAGGAGGAGCAAGATGCCCCGGACGTCATCAGGGGTACGTTCTTCCTCTACACTACACCTGTGCATGCATTGGTAGATCCAGGATCTACTCATTCCTACATTTGCATCAACTTACCCGTAGAAAGGGGGATACTAGTAGGGGAGAGTGACCAAGACATTCTGGTCACTAATCCATTGGGCCACAGTGTAGTGGTGAACAAAGTGTACAAGGGTTGCCCGTTAAGGATTCAAGGGTGTGAATTCTTGGCAAACCTGATTGAGTTGCCCTTCCACGAGTTTGACGTGATTTTGGGAATGGACTGGTTGTCACGTCATCAGGCAATAGTTGATTGCAAATTGAAGAGAATTTCTTTGAAAACTTCTGAGGGAAATGAGATCACAGTTGTGGGGGAAAGGATAGATTTCTTGTCCAATGTCATCTCAGCCACAGTTGCAAGAAGAATGATGAGAAAAGGCTATGATGTCACACCCTACTCTTCTGTAAGATGTAACATGATCCCGTAGTGCACCTAATGAATTACCGTACTTCGCCTACCGATAACCCATTAGACATACTACAAGGGATTTTTAAACAATTTTCGTGCAATTTAAATCATCAATTAAAATATAGTGTTATAAAATTTTTTTTTTTTTAAATTTCGGCAAAGTGCCGGCTGTATTTTGAGAAAACAGTTCTTCAATCCTGCAAAAGAAAAATGCTCCCAATATATTTTCTCAAATATAACTTCAGTAACTTCAATTCAATTCACAATTCAATTCTCAATACACAATCAATTCATTTTCAAACTAGTTCCATCATAAAGAAATATTTCATTCATTTCAAGACTCAAAATTTATAATACCAAACTATTCAAGTAAATGAAATCTCAACTTTATATTTACAATAATTTACATTTAATTACATACCAAAATGTTTTACAAGAGTTTTTATACAACTTCTCAAATAATTTACATACATATTATTACATGCTTACATCAAAACCTATGTACATGGGTATACCTATGATATACCTGGAGCTTATCCGAATATATCTTCAACGAAATTTACTTACTGCTCTATGCTCTTCTTACCTGCGACAGCATACAAAGCTATCGCTGAGTGGTGAACTCAGTGGTGCACAACTATAATTTAAAACATAATACAATATACATTGACAAAATTTACAGTAAATAATTTGGAAATCTGAATACTCATCAAATTCCACAATTCAAAATATTCATTTGCCAATAATATAAATCATTTGTCTAAATGGCTTTGATCACAAAATTCAATTTATCAAATCATGAATATCCATTTAAGTAATTCCAACAAAATCAATTATACATAAACCATAATTGAAATCACACTTTCTTACCATTCAAAAGCCATTCTGTATCTCAAAAATCATTATGTAACTCAAAAATCATACTGTATCTCAAAAGTCATTATGTATCTCAAAAATCATACTGTATCTCAAAAGTCATTATGTATCTCAAAAATCAATCTTTATCTCACTAACTATGCAAGACTAATCCGAAAGGGCCATATTCGATGTGATTCTAACTCCCTATGGTCGGGGAGGTCGAATCAGATTCTAACTCCCTATGGTCGGGGAGGTCGAATCATCGTGCACAGTACCATCACAATAATGAATCTTCCGCAAGGGCCATAACGATAAAATAAACTTAGATCTAACCTCAAATCAGAGGAAAATCTAAGCCTGTGCACGTACCATGGTAATCAAAACACAACTAACTCCATTGTCTTCTCAACAAATGAGAGAGACGGGTAATCACTTAGTCAAGCATCTATAGTGAGATATAAAACAATATCACAATCCTTTTAGTGAGCATAAATCACAATACAATTTGATTCAAAATCAATTCCAATATCCAATAATTTTTATGCTCATCACAATTAAAATCATACATTTGCATTTTTCCATGAAAATTACCATCACAATTCAAAACATGTTCTATCACAATTTTCCAAAACATAATTTATTCAATCCATAACAATGCTTAATACTTGTGGAAATACCATTTCACAAAGATAAATTCATACTTACTATAACAATTTCAATAATCATTGAATTAAATCCAATGCTTGTTAAACATAATTCATAAGAAAAATATATCATTTAATCATATGAAATATTCAAAACAAAATCAGTTAAAAACTAGTTGTGCACAAACCTCTGATGACTGTCTCCCTGATCTGTACTCAGTGTTTCCTTCCCTTTTGCTGAGTCCTTGTTAACTGAGAAATACAATTTGAAGTGTTTCAGTGCTAAATTAAACTGTCTCTATTGATGGTGTTTGGTAAATAATGCACTGAACTCAATTATTCACTTAATCACCTAATATACCGACTCTCATTGCGTTTTAGGTAAATTAGGTTTTAGTGTCGTTAATATGTCACATTCGATAGGGTTTTAGGTTTGGTATGTTTTACCAAAGTCATTTCCTTGCTTAGTGCACTTTAATGCAAATTGCTGGATTCCGGGATACTGGTTTGACCTAGCCGGACGATCTAGTTCCCTCTGTTTTCGGGTCTCGGTCGAAACTACAAACTTGTAGATCTAGGTCTTATTGCACGCGGGGCAAAATTTCAGGTCAATCCGAGTTAAGTAGACCAAGTTATGGTCATTATACTATTGCTAGTCAAATGGTACCAATTTAGGTCAATTTTAGGTCAATTTGGTCAACTCTGGTTCGGCCAGTTTTTGGACCCGAACTTGTGCAAGCTTTTTGACTTGCTTATGGTCATTTCTGGGCTTTGGTGTCTTCATAAGACTTGTAGGTATGGGTCTTAACTATTCTTGGTTAAAATTTCAGGTCAATTGGACCTGGTTTGAGTGAGTTATGGCCTAAACACTCACTGCTGCCCAATTGGTCATTTTTCAGGTCCTAATTGCACCTAATCCGAATTGGTCATTTTTTTAGGTCACTTTGCAAGCAGAATTTTGGTATGTTCTCTCAATGAAAGTTGGCACATTTTGTGCCTAGTTTCACCTCCAATTGGTTCCATACCAATTTAGGTTACACATTTAAAGTTATAGGCTAAAATGTACACTGCCCTCTATATGTCTTTCAAATCCCAATTCAAACACACATTTACCTTTGCAATTTGGTTCACTTCCCTACCAATCTGTTTTGGTACATTATCAAAAGCATTTTCTACATTACATTAACATGACTTTGGGCAGATTATCATTACCCTCAACACACCAAATATAATTCACATTTACAATATCTCAATACCATCACATACACACCTAAACACCACTAATTCTCACATACACTTTACACAATAATTTCATACACATATCCTTCATTCCTTTATGCCACAATTCTGCCAACACTCCCATGAATATACACATTTATTCAAGTGTCCCCAAGGCTGCCGAAATTTGTCCTTCAACATCAAAGTGCCCTACAATTTACCAATTCCCATCCAAGTGCATAAATCACCATATATATGTAAAATAATTCATTAGGATATTAATTTACCATGATCAACATTATTTCTCATCAATTATATGCATAATAAATCATCAAATGTGTGACCCCATGGCTGTCCAAAAATGGCTATTTCCATAACTATTTAAACTTCAAAATTTCCTTTACAAAACTAACACCCATAACATAAACATAAAGTTTAACAAGGAAATTCTCAAAAATGCAAACTTACCTTTAATTGTAACTTGCTAAACCTTCACCAAACTTCTCAAAATTGGTATCAATATCTTCCTTGTGATGTGTAGACCATTTTTTGTGAAGGAACTTAAAGGATTGGAGTTGAAATGGAGAGAGGAAATCAAGCTTTACACAACACGTCCATGGAGGTTTCAAGGTTCTTCATTTCGGCAAGTTGAATGCAAATGAGGAAGATGAATTATTCAGCTGCATTTTAAGTGTACACATGTCCCACTATGTATTTAATTAATCCCCTTAGTGGTCCACTAAAAAATTATATCATATAATAAGCCAAATGTGCATTTATTCCACATTAACCCATGATTTTCCACTATTTATTTTAGGTACCACCAATTTAATTTTTCATTTCATTTTCTAAGTGTAATATTATTTATTTTTAATGGACATTTAGGTCAAAAGACACTTCGGGATGTCAAATGACCATAATGCCCCTGTTCGGGTTACGTTCCCGATTTTTCGGTAACACCGTATTTTGTCTGTTTTTCGATTTCTCACTTTTCTTTGTACTAATTATTTAATTTTTCTTTGATCTTTCTAATGATATTTATTCTTCAATAAGGTTCTATTTAAGTCCTAAAAATGTTTTCCAGGGTTCCCATGATCCAGGGCTAGTCAACGGTCCACGCCGTGACTTCAGTCTGATCACCATCGCTAGGTTTCCCGGCTCGCTTAACTTGATCACATTTCTTTACTATGATTTTTCCTTTGTTTTTCTTGTATTTTCTTTTCTTGTATTTCATTATTTATGTCTCCTCTCTCATATCAAGGTATGGTTCTAGGCATCCTAGCTGTCCGGACAGCACTGGTCACCGGAACAGCAGAACGCACTACCGAACTTAGGGGTGTTACATGTGAAGCCTACCTAGCACATGTGGTGGATACTAGGCAGGCTAAACCAAACTTGAGTGATATACCCACAGTAAGAGACTTCCCAAAAGTATTTCCTGAAGAATTGCTTGGTTTGCCACCAGAAAGGGAAGTTGAATTTGCTATTGAGACACTGCCGGGTACAACACCCATTTCCATTGCTCCTTATAGGATGGCACCCACTGAATTGAGGGAGTTGAAAACTCAGTTGCAAGAGTTGCTGGACAAGGGGTTCATACGCCCCAGTGTGTCACCATGGAGAGCTCCAGTGTTGTTTGTAAAGAAGAAGGATGGGACTTTGAGGCTTTGCATTGATTACCGGCAGTTGAATAAAGTAACAGTGAAGAATAAATATCCGTTGCCTAGAATTGATGATCTGTTTGTTCAGTTGAAGGGAGCAGGAGTATTTTCTAAGATTGATCTCAGATCAGGGTATCATCAGTTGAGGGTGAAGGATGTAGATGTGCCCAAGACTGCATTTAGGACCCGGTACGGGCATTATGAGTTTCTGGTGATGCCCTTTGGCCTAACTAATGCACCAGCAGCATTCATGGACCTTATGAACCGTATCTTCCATCCATACCTAGATCGGTTCGTAGTGGTCTTTATTGATGATATTTTGGTGTATTCCAAGACCATGGAAGAACATGATGAGCATTTGAGGATTGTTCTGCAAACCCTGAGAGAAAAGAAGCTGTATGCTAAATTGTCCAAGTGTGACTTTTGGTTGAATGAGATTGCATTCCTTAGACACATAGTGTCAGCTGATGGGATTAGGGTGGATCCCAAGAAAATAAAAGCAGTGATGGAATGGAAGCCTCCCAGAAACACAACTGAGGTCAGAAGCTTCTTGGGGCTAGCTGGGTATTACAGAAGATTTGTGAAGGGATTTTCCCTAATAGCTGCTCCAATGACCAAGTTGTTACACAAGAATGTCAGATTTGACTAGAATGACAAATGTCAGACCAGTTTTGAGAAATTGAAGGCTATGTTGACAGAGGCACCAGTGTTAACACAGCCAGTGTCAGGAAAAGACTTCGTGGTCTACAGTGATGCCTCACATAATGGGTTAGGATGTGTATTGATGCAAGAAGGGAAGGTGGTCGCTTATGCTTCCAGGCAGCTAAGGCCACATGAACAGAATTACCTACCCATGATCTAGAGCTTGCAGCAATTATCTTCGCACTGAAGATATGGAGGCATTACTTGTATGGTGAAAAGTGCTACATTTACACGGACCACAAAAGCCTAAAATATTTGCCAACTCAGAGGGAGCTCAACCTTAGACAGAGGCGATGGATTGAGTTCCTGAAGGACTATGACTGTGTAATTGACTACCATCCTGGGAAGGCAAATGTAGTTGCTGATGCTTTGAGCAGAAAATCCATGACAGCTTTGAGATCATTGAATGCCCGTCTATCTTTGGTTCGAGATGGAGCTATTTTGGCTGAGTTGCAAGTGAGGCCAAACCTGCTACAGCAGATTTTAGATGGGCAAAAGGCAGATGAAAAGTTAATGGCTATTATGAGCAAAATCTCAGAGGGAAAAGCAACTGACTATGAGGTGAAGGCAGATGGGTGTCTGTATTACAAAGGAAGACTGTGTGTACCAGATAATGGGGAATTGAAGGCCAGTATTCTAAAAGAGGCACACACCAGTGTTTATGCTATGCACCCAGGAAGTACAAAGATGTATCATGATCTGAAGCTTCAGTATTGGTGGCCTGGTATGAAGAGGGATATAGGTGACTATGTGACTAAATGCTTGACATGTCAGCAAGTCAAGGCAGAACATCAAGTTCCATCAGGTTTGCTACAGCCTATACGCATACCTGAATGGAAATGGGATTGGGTCACCATGGATTTTGTAAGTGGTCTACCTCTCACCCAGAAGAAACATGATGCAGTATGGGTGATAGTGGATAGATTGACGAAGTCAGCACACTTTCTGCCAGTTAGGACTGACTACTCACTGGAGAAGTTAGCAGAATTGTATATCAGTGAGATAGTCAGACTGCATGGAATCCCACTTTCCATCATATCTGATCGAGACCCAAGGTTTACATCGAGATTTTAGAAGAAGTTGCATGAGTTCTTGGGTACACAACTCCACTTCAGCACAGCTTTCCATCCTTAGACGGATGGGCAATCCGAAAGAGTAATCCAGGTAAACAATTGAAACCAATGAAATTGATACAAATATTGAACTGAAATGATAATAATAACATGAAATGTATGTCAGGTCCTTGAGGATATGCTGAGGAGTTGTGTCATTGAGTTTGAGGGAAGTTGGGATAGATACCTCCCACTGGCAGAATTTGCATACAACAATAGCTACCAAGCTAGCATCCAAATGGCCCCATATGAAGCACTGTATGGGAGAAAATATAGAACTCCAGTGTGCTGGACTGAATTGGGCGAAGACAAACTGGTAGGGCTAGACCTGGTGAAACAGACTGAGGAGAAAGTGAAACTAATCAAAGCCAACTTGAAGGTTGTCTCGGACAGACAGAAATCTTATGCCGACCTGAAGAGAAAAGAAATAGAATATGTAGTTGGCGACAAAGTGTTCCTCAAGGTGTCACCGTGGAAAAAGGTATTGAGGTTTGGAAGAAAAGGTAAGTTAAGCCCTAGGTTCATTGGCCCATATGAAGTCATTGAACGTGTGGGTCCAGTGGCCTATAGGCTAGCTTTACCACCAAAGCTGGACAAGATCCACAATGTATTCCACGTGTCCATGCTTAGAAGATACCGCTCAGATCTTTCACATGTCATCTCCAGAGAAGAAATTGAAATACAACTGGATTTGACATATGAAGAAGAACCTCCACGGATCCTGGCTCGGGAAGTAAAAGAATTGAGGAACAAGCAGATTCCACTGGTGAAAGTGCTATGGAGGCACCACAACACCGAGGAGGCAACTTGGGAAAGTGAAGAGACGATGAGGCAACAGTTCCCTCAACTGTTTGCATCAGGTAAATTTCGAGGACGAAATTTAAATTAGAGGGGAAGAGTTGTAACACCCTCCATTAATCACTCAGTGCATTCTCATTAGGTGGTGGTGTCGGTTGGACTGACTAGAACGTCCGGAAAAATATTTAAACTAAAGTTAGGAACCACAATTAACTTAAAAATTAGTAAGAAAAATTTAGTAAAAATTTTAGAAATAAAATACAACCAAGTTAAACGAGCCAGTGCCCTAGCGAGGGGTAACTCAGAGGGAAGTTGCGGTTCTCGCAACGAGGAGCCCTAGACCCGAGGGAAAAATTATAAAATAATTTTTGGGACTCCATAGAAGGGTTATTGAGGTTCCCATGGCATTAGAATGCCAAGAAAATATTTAGAAAAATTTTTCAATCTGTACAGACAATTTTGGCCCATTGAGCCAAACGGAGGGCATTTTGGTCATTTCGCCTTCAGAGGTGATTTTTGGCCGACTTGTCCAGCTAAGTAAATAATTAATATGACATAAAATATGAAGAAACATTACTAAAAATTTAATTGAAATTGAGTAGTGATGAAAAGAAAAGAAAAATCAAAATAAAGCAATTTGTGACAACATAATGATGTCATTTATAAATTACCAACCAATCACAAGCTAATAAGCTTTCTTAAATACTTAAAAGAGACAAAACAAAGGCCAAAACAATTAAAAATCCAGCAGCCATCATCCTCCCCAATTGCAGCCGAAACCAAGCCTTGCCCTAAACCTCCATTTTCTTCATTTTCAAGCTTGAAAAACCTCTCAAACCTCACCCCAAAACCCTAAGTCATCTTCACAAAAATTAATCTACACACCCTAAGGAAGCTTTAGGCAGCCACAAAGAGGAGAAATTCTAAGGAAAATACAAGTCCAAGAAGTGTCACTTAAAGGTTAGTGCATATATACACCTAAAGCTCTTTATTTCTATGTTAAGGGACTTGAAATAAGTAGGAAATTATAACTAAAATGAATAAAAATTATGTGTATGAATGCCATGAATTTCAGCAGCCCTATTGAAGGAATAGAAATGGAGTGTTATGATGGACTTGAGATGGATTAGGGGTTATGTTTAAACCAAATATGCATGTGGTTAGTGAATGGGTTAGTAATTAAAGCATGTTGTGAAAACCTATAATGGGAACTAGGGTTTTAAGGGTGAAAATTGGACTTGGCATTTGAATTGATTAATGGACATTCTAGTGGTCAATTAGTGACCATTTAAGGCAAGTTAATCATAATTTGAAGTGAGTTAATGCATGGCAAAGTGAATGAGTATGCTGCCTAGGGACAGTAGCAGGGTGACTAAAATTTCAGTCCACTTGGACAGCCATAACTTTAGCTGTGTAGGTCCAATTGGTGTTTGGCCAATTGGACATGAAACTAGGCTTATAATGGCACATTTTTACTGAAGAAACCATGCCCAAAAGACCAAAGCAAGAGGACCAAAAGTTGGCCCAATCCGGATACCCTGCAACAGCACCTGCAGAAATGACCTAACTGTTCATTTGGCCATAACTCACTGTAGATATGGTCAATTGACCTGAAATTTTTACAGAAACAAGTTAAGACATAGACAAACAACTTTCATAAAGGAACCTACCCCAAATTATGGCCAGAACCCATCCAACAAAGTGATTCTAGTCACTGTTCATGTTACTGTAGATATGGTAATTTCTGCAGAATGGAAATCCGGCCAGCTGTGGTTTTTGACCATATCTGGAGTTACAAAACTCCAAATGGAGTGATTCAAAAAAGGAAATTCAACTAGACAAAATAAGGAACAACTTTCATGTTTTCCATTCCTTCAAATTCCCACTGCAACAGTGTCCAATGGAACAGTAAAGTTGAGTTACAAAAACTGAAAATTCTGCCTCCCTTGGTTTAAACTTTGAAATGGTATAAATGCTTAATGCCAACAAGTTTTGAATGCCAAATGTGGTATATTGGGAGTGACAAAGTCAATGTACATATTTTCTATCCAAAAGTCAACATTTTTGTTGACCAATGAGGTGAATAGTGACACCAAAAACTTGAAATTCACAAATTGAAGAATTTAAAAGTTTGAAATGCCCTAGTATACCTAACAAGATTAGTTTGGATAGTTTGGCATGCCAATAGGGTTCAGTTAGCAGTACTGCACATGGCAATATGCCATTCTGTGATTTTATGGCTTTTAGCCATTCTGACCTTGTATTGAGATTTGGCCTTGTGCCTTATGTATTCTGACTTGTTAGTTTGTTACATTTGCCTGGAGATGCATATGTGACCGATGGTGTGACGGCCCGAGGTACTTGATGCCTAGTGCCAGTTTACCCATTTATCCAGTCCAGTCGTCTAGTGTAGGTTACTTGGGCAACCAAATGAATAAAAGTGGACAAAGTAAATGATATACAAATACCAAACAAATAAAACATATACATTCGTTACATATTTATTTCCTGTTATTTCTTTTATTTTATTATTGCACCACTAAGCATTATTGCTTAGCGCGTTGCTTTTGCCATGCGTAGGTTCTGGAGATACAGATCGTGAGCCCGATAGACCGCAGATGGGTGAGTCCATCTTCTGATTCACGCATTGTCCGTGTCACCTCAACTTCTGCAGTGCATTGGTAGGACACTAGGTGTCATTTTGGCATTCTGTAATAAATTTTGATTTTCTCATATGTAATTAAACTTGTGTAATGTATTTTGAGGTTCATGTAAATAATGAAGATTTATGGTTATATATGGAAGTAATTTGAGTATTTATTTGTTGTTTATACATATGAGTACCCTGAGAAATGATGATTGAGAACTGAAATTGAAATGTTGTTGAGATCTTGATATTGAGACTTTGTTGATGAATTGAAGTTGGGATTGTTTGGAAAATTATTTGGAAGTGTTTTTAACAGGTTCCGAAGAACTATTTTCTCCATTTTTAGCCGGTACTCCGCCGGATTTTCTTTAAAATTTTCGAAACCTTAAATGAATAATACTTTTGATAAATGGCTGAAAATAAATTATATTTCACAAATTATATTCAAAAGCATGATATAAATTAATTAAGGTATATTAGAGTGTGCCGGTACACCGTGTGGCATTACTTACTCGGGTATACTGTACACGGGTAAGGGGTGTCACATTTATTGCCTGGCATATTCTTTTAGGCAATAACAAGCATGTTAAGTAAACCAACAAAGGTGTATTCCTGCTTAGTCATATGGAAATTTGTCACAAAATTTCCAAAAGACTCAGGTAGGGACTGAAGGATCAAATCCATCTGCAGTTGGAAATCCATGTGAAAGTTAAGATGTTCCAGCTGCTTAATAAGCTGAATCATCTTATGGACATGATCCCCAACATTCTGTTCCTCAGACATCCTTATGCGGAATAGTTGTCTAGATATCTCATACCTAGCATTCCTATTGTGCTCACCATACAACTCTTGCAGGTGAAGGAGGATCTCACTTGCATATTGCATACTTTCATGTTGCTTTTGTAACTCATTACTTATAGAAGCAAGCATGTAACACTTGGCTCTCATATCATGCTCCTTCCACTTGTCCAAAGTATCATGTTCCTCTTGAGTGGCCTCTAGAGGTAAGGGACCAGGAACCTTTGAGTCTAGAACATATCCAATACATTCTAAGTTCAAGATAAGTTTTAAATTTCTAAGCCAATCAGAAAGATTAGGTCCTGTCAACCTATTGTGATAAAGTATGCTCGCAAGGATATTGGATGGTGGTGGTTGTTATGTGCTTATTATTATCAGAAGAATAACTGCAAAAAATAACTAGATTATTTAGTAAATGTATCATGTAATTAACCAAAATGATTATGGTCTTTTAATTAAATTGGTCCTCCCATTAACTTAGTGAATCCTACACTTCCAAAGTAGGAAACAGAAATCCTAGTTGGATGGATTTTTAGTAGGTGATTAAATTCTTATAGTCCTATTAATCATCCTCAGGCACATCCATTATTAGAATTGCAATAAACTGTAAGTGAGCAACTCCTTGCCCATCACATCTCATGTGAGGTTCAATCATTTACCTAGCCCCTAATGCTTAAAATCTCAAGCACATCCATTATTGACTTATCTTGGATTAGTTAAGTTGGTCCTATTGAGCCAGTAAACATGCAAATAATTTTAATGTCCTTAAGCACATCCATTATTGGCCACCAAACCATTTACATATTTACAACATCTCATGCTTAACAATTATTCTTAAGAAAATCTCTTAAATTAATTACATCATATGCAAGTATTTAAAATTTCTTAAAATAATTGCCTCAATGGAGGGCCCATGATATAATTACTTTAATTATACTATTTCAAACTTAATCATTTGTTTGGAAGATTTAGTGGTCGGCTTAATTACTATTATGGTCTCACTTTGCACATTATCCAATTAGCATTCATATATCATATATTTGCATACATTCCCTGTAACACCCCTATATGTATAGCCTGGTATATTTCACTGTTCCGGTGACCGGTGTTGGTTTGGATAATTAAGGAGATTAGAATCACATCTAAGACACCTAGATAAGCCCTGAATGCAAATAATTAGTGATTGACAGATAGATAAGTATAAATAAGAAAAACAAAGCATAAAAAGTTAAATGAGCCGGGAGTCACGGCAATGGGTGACCTTCTTGGGAAGTGACTGCGAGGTCAGCCTTAACTCAAATTTCGAACTAGAAAATGTGATGCCGCAGTCCTTAGGACTATGACGAACATAGTAGAAAAGAGAAAATCACAAAAAAGAGTTGTTAAGCCGGTCAAATAATTAGGTTAGAGATTCGAAAGAAATATCAAATAATGTGCAAACCGGATTGAACCGGCGAGGGACAATTTGGTCAATTCATCCCTAGAGCTGACTCCTGACTTAACTGTCCAATAAAATCAGAGAAAAGAAAATTTTAGAATCGGAAATTTAATTAAAGAAATAATGGAAAAATAAATACAAAAGAAAAAGAAAAAAAGAAAAAAAATTATTACATCACCTTATATCACTATTATGACATCATAAATAATTTTAATTTTTCCTACAAATATTGACCAAGTTAAATAAGAATAAAAGACATAAAATAACCGAAAACTAAAAAGGAAAACTTCATCTTTTTCTCCCATCAAGTTCGGCCGCCCCTCCCCTTTGCCATCTCCATTGATGAACCACCATGAAAGCTTGAATCCAAGCTTGATTCCACCTACTTAACCCTACTTTGACCCCAAATTAATCCATAAAAACTTGTTGGCTTCACTTGAGGAGACATTCAAAGAAGGAAAAAAAAGGAAGAAAGTGAAGAATTGAAATTCAAGGTTGAGGTTAGTAGTTTGAATTGGAATTTCTTTGTTTAATACTTATGTTTTTAGTTTAAGTAGCTTAGATTTTAACTTAAAAATCAAAAGAAAACACTTGTTGGGGGAGTAACTAGAAATTCAGCTAGCCTTAGGTGTGGTTTGAATTGATGGAATTTGGTGAAATTAAATGGTTGTTTAGGTTGAGTTATATATGTAGAGTATGGATATATGTTTTGAATGTATTAGATTTGAACTTTATGTAATCAGGGTTCTTGAGTATTTTAACAATTGGGAAAAAAATTGGAGAATTGGTCAATTGATGTAATTGACCTTACTTGAGTTGAGAAATGGTCAATTGAGACTATTTGTAGTGTGCGTGAATTGATAGAACCAAATTGTAATTCGGATAGGTTAGTGTACAGATTCTGGTAGCTTGACCTAGGTCCCTTTCAGGGATCAAAACTGAAAATTTACTGACCCAATTGGTGTGAGGCCAATTGAAAATGAAACTAGACACAAAATAAACTATTTTTCATTTAGGAATTATGCCCAGAAAATGACATTAGGATAGTGAACAATTAGGCCAAATCTGGATTTGGGCACACTGCCTGTACAAAAATGATCAAATGAACAGTAGTTACTTAAATGACCATAACTTTGTCTAGGAAGGTCCAAATGACCTAAATATTATACCGATGGAAAGCTGAGACATATCCCTACAACATTCATGAAGAAAATAAACCTAAATTTTGACCATAACCTATCCAAAAAGTCACTTGAATTCAGCACACCAAAACTGCCAGTATCCAGAAAATGCCCAGAATTCTGGGTAATACCAAATTTGGGCAGCCCCATTCAAATAGTCATAACATGGGCTACAAAACTCGAAATGGAGTGATTCAAAAAGGGAATTAAATTTAAGACAATAAGGAACAAGTCTTATGAAGAACACTTTGCCAAATTCTAACAGCAACATGACCAATGGAATAGTAAAAAATAAAACACCAAATCTAGAAAATTTGAAATTGTGCCTACGAAACCTAAAAATCTAAGGGACAACAAAAACCAACAAATTTAGTAACCAAAATGTGGTATGTGGGTGAAATTGAAATTCCCATACCTATTAAGCATAAGAAAGTCAACAAATTGATTCGAATAGTGTCGTGAATAGAAACCCCGAAATGCAAAATTTAAAGAACATTAATTTAAGTATATTAGAGTTAGAAATAAATAGATGTGAAATTATTATTAAATTTATTATAAGTTATGATACTGAAACACTGTAAAATTATGTGTTTTATTTGAAAGGAATACTGGGAAAGAACCCAAGGCATCGAGTTAAGGCCAAAAGGTGACTCGCATAAGGTTTGTGCCTAACATAAAATTTGTCTTTAAATTTCTTTTACAATTATATAAAATGAATTGTGATTTATTTTTATTGCAACTTTGTGATTGAAATGAACAAATTGTGTTGACTTAAATTGTTGTAAAGTTTAATTGTATGTGTTTGATTTGGTAATAAATGTTTAGTAAATTGCTAAGATAGTTTTGAAACCACAGTGTTATGACCATATATTTGAATGCCTCACTAGCATGACTAGTGGCAGGAATTAGTTTTGAATTTTGATTCCCTCTCTAGTTAAAGTGTTGAGATGTGTGCAAGTAGAGGAAGAAATTGAATGGGTACCCATAGATTGAGCTAGCTAGCCTTGAGATTCCTCATAAGCCTCCAGCTATTGAGATGAACATTGTTCTGATGACATGATTTAACTGTGTGTTTTTATGAAATCTATTTTGAGACTTCCTAAATAAGACTATTTGGACAAAAAAATTTATAAATGTTGTTTTGTATATGCTTTTCATTTTTAGTACCATGTTTTAATAAATGTGTTTTGAATTATGCATAAAATGATATTTTAGTATGTTGTGCACCACTGAGTCATAGTACTCGGCGATGGCTGTTCATTACTATCACAGGTAGAGAGACTGGTAGAGCAGCTGAGTGAGTTACTAAGGAGTACTGAGCTACTTTTGGATATTTTATCGGGTATAATTTTATACCCTTATTGTATATATTCATTTTGATGTAAATAACTATATGTACCTTTGTAAATGGGTCTTGAGCAGATTGTACAAATTTTGTAATAATATTATTTTGGACTTTCTGATGTAACTTTTGGACTGATAAATCTAAATTAAATTTTCTTAATGCAATGAGAATGACATTAATTGAATTTAAATTTTGAGTTGTAAACTATTTATTTGAAATGTGGAGTTTGGGGAAAATTTGTGTTGATTGAGTTGAAAAGGTGGTTGATTTTGGTTGAAGTGCTATATTGGAAGTATTTTTAATAGGTAAAATTTTTCGATTTTTCTCAATTACAACCGGCACTCTGCTGAAATTTTTCCAAAATTTGTGGAAAAATAAAAGTGGATAAAAATTTTATATAACTTTTAAACTTCAATTAAATGTTTTTAATGCTTGCTAGAAATGCTCACCACTTTCAAAAAGCAATAAAATTGTTTTAAAATCCCTTGTAGTGTATTTAATGGGTTATCGGTAGACGGAGTCGGTAATTCATTAGGAATACTACGGGATCATGTTATGCCTTACAGAGGGGTAAGGTGTGATATTCCCATACATCTCATGCATACATGGATAAATGATCATGGACTTTCTAAGGGATTCAATTCTGAGCCACCAAGAATTGAATCAGGGCATTCCTAGGTGCATTTCATTCAATCATTTTACAAGAGTTGCTGAAGGAGTACATAATCAACACTTGATCTTGAATTCCTCCCACTAGTCCCACTAAGGCTCTTGACCTCCTTGATCTTCTTGCAATCCAATTGCATAGTAATCCTTGGCATACCAAGACAAATTTACAAGAATATAAACTTTAAAGTCCTTAAATAAATGAAATTACAACCCAAATTATTACAGCACTTATAATACATGCCACCAAAAATAAATTAATTATTTTACAACCCAAGAAAAATAAAAGAAATCAATCTAGTCACATTGGTCTTTTATTGTCCATGATCATCCATTATGCATATTACCATTTAATAATTAAATAAAACATACATACTAAAATTAAATTGAATATTTCATATTCAACTAAAAAATTCAGATTTGAATGTCATTCAAACAATTGAATCAAAATTTAATTGTGTGAATAAAATTCTTAATTAAACAATTTAATTCAGCATGGGCTTAATTATGGGCCTTAAATACATAACAATTATACAAAAGGCCCATAGTCCATGTGCATTCTTTGAATGGCCCAAAACCATGTACACCCATGGTACATACACTCCCATACATCTCATATTAAATAATCTAAATGACAGATATATTGGCTCTGATACCAATTGAAGGAGTGAAAGCATGTAATTGGTTAAATTAGAGCATTGAATTTCAAAAAATTTCTTCTAAGGTTTTATGCATCATGCCACATCCATTATGTACCTAATTAATTTCAATGCTTAATTGCATATTAAAACACTTTTAATATGTATTAGGATCTATGTTTGCTATTTAAGATTTTTGAATTAACAAATTAATTCAATTGAACTCCAGTTTCAAAGAAGAATATGTGCACTAACCTTTTGATGCACTAGTGATATAATTACCACCTTTAGGAAGTACCTAGGACCGCAAATGTTGTCCCTCTAGCTTGTCCACACCAAGATTACCAATAGGCAGCCCCCAATCTTGCTTCTCAAGCCTTGTCAACCAATTATAAATTTGGTTTTTACCTTTAGAGAGGTTATAGATGTGTATAGGACACTAGAAATAATTCCTAGCAATTTTAATTCAAAGGAATTTGGTCAATTATCTTTGAATTGATAAGAAAAGAAGAAGAGGAGAGGAAGTGATAAAGGTGGCGGCACCTTTGAGACAAAGAAGAGTATTTTGTTTCTTCTTTTCTTTTCCCTTTTATAATTAGGTCATCACTTAAACCTATTGCCACATGTCACCACCACATTGCATCTTATTTTTAATTGACTTAATCACATTAAGCCAAGTGTCAAAGCTAGATTTAATCTTGACTTTGATCACCTCGCATGATAGGAAGACAAATGGCAAACTTATGTGATGCCATGTGTTACCATCTCATGGTGCCACATGTCACCCTGTGAAATGACCAAATTACCCTTATGTTGTAATTTTCAGTTCTCAACCCAAAATCATTATTTCTCCTCTTCTAATAAATTTATATCAAATATAAATCAATTAATTAATGTCCATTAATTAATTTCTCACAATTAAATCCATATTTAAATACTTTAAATATAAATTTAACTTATACTATACATCCAATAACCTAGATTTGGTTTCAAGCCATGCTAGGGACTTTGCAATATTATTGCAAACCAAACCTATTTAATTAATCAATTAAATCACATTTTACTTGGTGATAACTTGTGTATGTGTGTGACTTACTAGGCTCATCACTAATTGGTAATGAAATATGATATTAACTCTTAATATCATCAGAACTCTTTCTTACCATAAATGATTTCTCTAAATCATTTTAGGCATCTCATAGACCATGGTTGACACCTAACATAGCATGCCATGGCCACCCAATCAGTAACAAGGAATACCTTTAAATGATCCTATAATCATATGTTACCATGCACTAGAATCTCTCTGTTATAAAATCCCAATTCGAGCTGGAGTTATGGTTTATGTCAAACCCCATTTGCTATGAATATTATGTTTTCTTTTAATTCCAATTCTTGATTAATTAGATTTTCTTGTCAGAAACTCTTTTCTAACTAAATTTGTCTATCCTAGCCAGGAACTTGAAATCAAGAACAATTAAATGAACATAGGACTTTATCCCTATTTACTTAGGGTAACAGATTCCATCTTGATCAACATCTACCTCCATATATAACTAGTAGGAGCCAACACATGCCCATATACCCATACATAGTACAAATATGAAAGTAATATCAAACTCAAACCACCTATATACAAGATAACTATGTTATCTCAGGTCTAAAGATTATATACACTGATATGATATATGACAATGCATTGACAAGAGTAAACTCCATGTGTTTGTTATATGCGTCACTGATTCGGCCTACTTATCTTGTATAAGTGCCTATCATGTTTGTTATATAGCATGAGACTCACCATTCTATTTTATTTATATCTCGTATAAATACCTCGGGAACAAAAATGATTACAATCTTTCTGGATAAATCATGTCCTTATTTTGAATTATCCTCGATTGTGAACCAATTTATGATACTTTATGCTAGAAATACTGTCACTCATATCCTTAACAACTTAAGAATAAAATTTCTAACATAATATCAATGGACCTTTTCTATTACACATAAATACATTATGTAAATGGAAAAGTGAAATTTCCTTTTATTAATAAAATATGTACAAGATACATGCTAAATGATATGCTCTAGGGCATACTACTAACAAGGACCCATAGCAAAACTATAAGGTACACTATGGAAGACCTAAAAGATATTAGCCCTTCCATTTGCATGCACAAAATACCTATGGAAGAAAATAGTAGACCTACCATTGAACTCTAAAGGAGACTAAACCCTAATATAAAAGTAGTTAAAAAGAAATAGGTCGGTCTAGTAATAGGTCAGTCTAGTACGCGTAGTGCCTAAAAAAGTTGGGACAACTATTGTAAAAAATAAAAATAATGGGCTGATCCCCACTAGGGTAGATCTAGTTGGCGTATGTGCACTGACTATAAGAAATTAAATAGTGCCACTAAGAAAGACCATTTTCCTCTTCCATGTACAGATCAAATGTTAGAAAGACTAGCAAAGCATACTTATTTCTGCTATCTAGATGGGTATTCAAGATTTTTCTGAATCCCCATTCACCCTGAGGACCAAGAAAAGACCACATTCGCCTTTCCTTATAGCACTTTTGCATATAGGAGAATGCCCTTTGGTCTTTATAATGTCCCTGCTACTTTTCAAAAATGCATGATGGCTATTTTTTCTGATTATATTGAAAATATAATGGAAGTTTTTATGGATGATTTCTCTATTTATGGAACCTCTTTTGATGAGTGTTTAGTTGACCTATCCAAAGTGCTACAAAGATGTGAGAAATCAAACCTGGTTTTAAATTGAGAAAAATGCCACTTCATAGTAAGAGAGGGTATTTTCCTTGGTCATTTAGTATCAAAAAAAGGAATAGAGGTAGACAAGGCAAAGATTGAAATAATATAGAAAATGCCACCACCTTCATCAGTCAAAAGAGTGTAAAGCTTTTTGGGACATGTAGGTTTCTACAGAAGATTCATAAAAGATTTTTCCAAAATAGCTAAACCTTTAACTAATTTGCTAAATCAAGATGTTCCTTTTGACTTTGATGAAAGTTGCCTTGCCTCATTTAACAGGATTAAGGAAGCATTAATTTCTGCACCAATTATGTAACCAGCTAATTGGGAGCTGCCATTTGAGGTAATGTACGATGCAAGTGATTATGCAGTAGGGGCAGTACTTTGACAATGAAAGGACAAGAAGGTTCATGCCATCTACTAGGCCAGTAAGACACTTGATGATGCACAGGTTAGTTATGCAACCACAGAGAAGGTACTCCTAGCAATAGTGTTTGCAATTAACAAATGTAGGTCCTACTTGGTTGAATCCAAAGTCATTGTATACAAAGACCTTGTTGCTATTTGGTACCTCTAGAACAAGAAGGAAGCAAAGTGAAGGCTGATCTGGTGGATTCTATTTCTGAAAGAATTTGACCTTGAAATCAATGACAATAAGGGGACTAAGAATGTGGCAGCTGACCACCTTTCTAGGCTCAAGTAGGAAGAAATAGGGGACTGTTTTGAAAATTTGCCAATTGATGATTCCTTTTCGAATGAGCACCTGTTAGCAATTTTCCAAGCCTTATGGTATACTGATATTGTTAACTATCTTGTGTGTAGATTTTTGCCATCCAACATGTCCTATCAATAGAAAAAGAAGTTTTTACATGACGTAAGGGACTATTCCTATGAAGAACCTCTGTTATTCAAGAGATGCTATGATGGGCTGATAAGAAAATGCATAACAAAGGAGGAAATAGAGAGTATACTATAGCATTGCCACTCATCACCCGATGGAGGACACTTTAGCATAATAAGGACAGCAGCCAGGATCTTACAAGTAGGATTCTACCAGTCCAACTTGTTTAAAGATGTGAGAAACTTTATACTAACATGCAATCAATGCCAAAGGATTGGAAACATTTCAAGAAGGAACGGGATACCACTGCATGATATACTTGAAGTTGGGCTATTAGATGTTTGGGGTATAGATTTTATGGGTCCATTCCCATCTTTGTTTGGCAACAAGTACATCTTTGTTGGTGTAGAGCATGTATCAAAATGGGTAGAAGCAATAGCTACACCAATAAACGATGTTAGAGTAGTGGTTAAGTTCCTTAAGAAATACATCTTCACATGATATGGCTCACCAAGGGCAATCCTTAGTGATGGAGGAAGTCTTCCATAATCAACAGTTTGAAATATTATTGAAAAAATATGGAATGACACACAAAGTGGCAACACCTTACCTCCCTCAAACAAGTGGTCAAATGGAAGTTTCAAATAGGGAATTGAAGAGGATCCTTGAGAAAACAGTAAATAGCGCAAGGAAGGACTAGTCTTTAAAATTAGATGATGCATTATGAGCCTACTGTACTGCCTTCAAGACTCCCATTGGCACACCCCCTTTCACTTGGTATACAGGAAGTCATGCCACCTCCCCGTCAAGCTTAAACACAAGGCCTATTGGGCAATCTAAACCCTGAATTTTGATTTGAAAGTTGTTGGAGAAAAGAGGCTTCTACAGCTTAATGAATTAGAGGAGATTAAGCAAGATTCCTATGAAAATGCAAAAATCTTCAAGGACAGAAAGAAAAGCTGGCATGACAAGCACATAACCAGAAGAGAAATCAAGGAAGGAGATCTTGTTTTGCTTTTTAACTCAAGACTAAAGATATTCCCAGGAAAGTTAAGGTCAAGGTGGTCTGGACCCTTAAAGGTTACACAAGTCTTCCCACATGGAGCAGTAAAAGTATGGAGTGAGAACTTAGGCACCTTCATGATTAATGGGCAAAGACTAAAGCCATACTTTTTACACAATCTTTTAGTAACCCTCCAGCACAACCATGAACTAAGAGGAAAAGTCAAGCTAATGATTATAAACAAGCACTTCTTGGGAGGAAACCTAAGACTTTTAATTTTTCCTTTAAGTTAATCTTGTTTTTATTTTTCATTTTATCATTATTTCTAGTTTTTATAGGCACCCCACTCTTCAAATTGAACATATTGATAAAACAAGGAGCAAAAGTAAGGAGAGAATGGAATCACCAAGTCCAAACCACACAAAAGAGGAAATCACAAACTGAGGAAATATTTTTGTTGCTAACTTCCATGTGCATTTCATTTATAATACTTAGAAACATGTTAGCTTTAAACCTTGAAAAGATAACGAGAGAAAGCACTTAAAAGTACACAAGAAATTCTAGACCAGAAAGTTACACGAGTCTGACCTGTGTGGTGTTACATGCTTTGGATAATAGACTGGACCCAGAAATTCATACACATAGACACTATACAAAGTTACACGGGGTGCCCCGTGTAAAGCCACATGACCCGTGTAATTGAAAAAAAAAAAAAAGGTGAAAGAGGGATGGGATAAAATAAGGTAGAAACTTACATGGGCCTCCCCTGTGTGCCATTACACGGCCCTATGTAAGTAAAATAGGGTACATTAAAAGGGAGAAAATGTGGCAGAAAGTTACATAGGTCTAACTGTGTAGTGGTACATGACCAGTGTAACTTACCAGAATGTAAAAAAAGAAAGACAGAAGGTTACACGGGTTTGACTTATAGTGTTACACGAACCCGTGTAATCCTTTACAGACGCAATACTGAAGAGGCATGAAGTGGCAATCCAAATGGCACCCCACCTCTTTAAATAGCCCTGGACCATTACAATACCCCTTTAAAAACTTTTAAACTCTTCCTCTTTAAGATTTTCTCCCAAGAACTCTTTCCCAATCTTGATTTCCTCAAACCCTAGCCATTTCCTCACCCTTCTCCTATGGCCTCTGCAAAGTGACTAGCAAGAAGGATTGGTTCTTCATCTAAGGGTGGAGATGATTCACAATCTCCACCCCAAAGACCAAGAACTCGCCAAGCTAGACAGAAAGAGCCTCAACCATAGCCTCAACCCCCAACTATAGCCTCAGGCCCAGCCATAGCAACCACTACAACATGAATTCTCCCTTGCCTGGCCATTCAGAGACACAAAGCATAGGGATATCTATGCTAAGCTCCATAACCAAAAGATCGTGTCCACAAAATACATGGACATCCCATTATTGGAGCAACTGGGTTTGAAGAATGAAATCAATGGGCTCCTGGACAGTATTAGGTGGACGCAATTTGCCCAAATGTAATTTTCAGCATATAGGGACATCACACTAGAGTTTTAGGGCATTTTTAAAGCCACTATTTAGGCCACTGATAGGGGAGACATGGGCAAGATTGAGTTTTGGCTCCTAGATGTTGACTGCATCATGAACATGGATGAATTTAATGTTATTTTTGGATTTGACAGGGCAAGACATTAGGAGATTCCCCAAAATAGGCTTGTCTATGACATTATGGAGTTTTGATGGTCCATTGCACCAAACACTGAGGTTTATAACTCCAATAAATCCAAATCCTCTGGATTGGTGAGCTCTGCCTTGAGATATATGCATCAGTTCATAGCACACACCGTGAGGGGCTATGGTGGTAGCCTGGATGTGGTAAACGCTAATGAACTATTCTTTCTATGGTGTATGGTAATAGGACAATGCTGTAGCATTGGCTATTCCCTGTGTAACCACTTAAGGAGGATGTCCCACTAGGCCATAGGGCATATTGTGTTGGGCAGCCTTATTATTGCCATTGCCCTGCATTATGGGTTTAAGAGATTGTTTACTAATCTCTTTGAAATGATGAGAGATGAAGAAGAAGAGAAGGGGGAGGCTTCTTGGGTGGCGACACCAAAGAGAGCAGCAGCCTTGTTATTATTTTCTTTCATAACAACACATTATATAACTAGGTCATCACTTAAAACCTTGCCACATGTCACCTTCCGATTAGCTCTAGGTTTAATTGACCCAATCACATTGTGCTAAGTGTCAAACCTATATTTAATCTTGACTTTGATCATCTTATATGATTAAAAGACATTTGGTAAGTTTATGTGTAGTGCCATATGTCGCCATCTCATGGTGCCACATGTCACCCTGTGAAATGACCAAAATACCCCTGTGTCTTAATTTTGAGTTCTCAACCCAAAATAATTATTTTTCTTCTTCTAATCAATTTATATCAAATATAAATTAATTAATTAATCTCTATTAATTAATTTCTCATTAATTAAATTCATATTTAAACACTTTAAATATAAATTTAACTTATACTATACATCCAATAACCTAGATTTGGTTTCAAGCCATGCTAGGGACTTTGCAATCTAATTGCAAACCAAACCTATTTAATTAATCAATTAAACTCTTTAATTAATTAATTAAATCATATTTAATTTGGTGATTACTTGTGTATGTGTGTGACTTACTAGGCTCATCACTAATTGGCAATGAGACATGATATCAACTCTTAATATTATCAGAACTCATTTTATGCAGCTCATAGACTATGGTTAACACCTAGCATAGCATGCCATAGCCACCCAATCAGTAATAAGGTTTATCTTAAATGAACCTATAATCATATATTACCATGCACAAGAATCTATCTGTTACAAAATCCCAATTTGAGCTGGAGTCATGGTTTATGCCAAACCCCATTTGCTATGAATATTATGTTCTCTTTTAATTCCAGTTCTTGATTTAAAAGATTTTCTCATTAGAAACTTTTTTCTGATTAAATCTATCTGTCCTGGCCAGGAACTTGAAACATGAAAAACAATTAAATGAACATAGGATTTTATCCCTATTTACTTAGAGGAACAGATTCCATCTTGATCAACACCTACCTCCATATATAACTAGTAGGAGCCAACACATGGCCATATACCCATACACAGTACAAGTATGAAAGCAGTATCAAACTCAAACCACCTATATACAAGATAACTGTGCTATCTCAGGTCTAAAGATTATATGCACAGATATGATTTATGACAATGCATTGACAAGAGTAAACTCCATGTGCTTGTCATAAGTGTCACTGGTTCGACCTACTTATCATGTATAAGTGCCTATCATGTTTGTTATATGGTATGAGACTCACAATTCCATCTTATTTACATCTCATATAAATAACTTGGGAACAAACATGATTACAATATTTCTGGATAAGTCATGTCCTTATTATGAAGTATCCTTGATTGTGAACCTATTTATGATACTTTGTGCTAGAAATACTGTCACTCATATTCTTAACAACTTAAGAATAATATTTCTAACAAAATATCAATGGACCTTTTCTATTACACATAAATATATTATGTAAACGAAAAAGTGAAAATGCCTTTTATTAATAAAATATGTACAAGATACATACTAAATAATATGCTCTAAGGCATACTACTAACAATCTCCCACTAGCACTAGAGCCATTCATTACAATACCTTAGACCCATCTTCTCAAGATGTTGATCTAACTGTGTTTGTGACAAAGGCATAGTGAATGGATCAGCTGGATTTTTAGCTAATGCTATTTTCTACATGGCTACATGGCCTTGCCTAACTATCTTTCTGATAATGTAGTAGCACCTTTCTATGTATTTAGATTTCTGGTGAGACCGGGGTTCCTTATATCCAAACAGCCTCTTTTTGCAACATCTGATGCTGTTAGTAGTATGCCCTAAAGCATATCATTTAGTATGTACCTTGTACAACTTTTATTAATAAAAGGCATTTTCACTTTTCCGTTTGCATAATATATTTATGTGCAATAGAAAAAGTCCATTGATATTTTGTTAGAATTCTATTCTTAAGTTGTTAAGAATATGAGTGACAGTATTTCTAGTACAAAGTATCATAAATAGGTTCACAATCGAGGATACTTCATAATAAGGACATGACTTATCCAGAAAGATTGTAATCATGTTTGTTCTCAAGTTATTTATATGAGATGTAAATAAGATGGAATGGTGAGTCTCATGCCATATAACAAACATGATAGGCACTTATACATGATAAGTAAGCCGAACCAGTGACACTTATGACAAGCACATAGAATTTACTCTTGTCAATGCATTGTCATAAATCATATCAGTGCATATAATCTTTAGACCTGAGATAGCACAATTTTCTTGTATATAGGTGGTTTGAGTTTGATACTGCTTTCATACTTGTACTGTGTATGGGTATATGGGCATGTGTTAGCTCCTACTAGTTATATATGAAGGTAGGTGTTGATCAAGATGGAATCTGTTCCTCTAAGTAAATAGGGATAAAATCCTATGTTCATTTAATTGTTCTTGATGTTTCAAGTTCCTGGCCAGGACATATATATTTAACCAGAAAATAGTTTTTGATGAGAAAAATATTTTAATCAAGAACTGGAATTAAAAGAGAACATAATATTCATAGCAAATGGGGTTTGACATAAACCATGACTCCAGCTCGAATTGGCATTTTGTAATATAGAGATTCTAGTGCATGGTAACATATGATTATAGGTTCATTTAAAGTAAACCTTATTACTAATTGGGTGGCCATGGCATGCTATGCTAGGTGTTAACCATGGTCTATGAGGTGCATAAAATGATTTAGAGAAATCATTGATGGTAAGAAAGAGTTCTGATGATATTAAGAGTTAATATCATGTCTCATTGCCAATTAGTGATGAGCCTAGTAAGTCACACACATACACAAGTAATCATCAACTTAAATATGATTTAATTAACTAGTTAAAGAGTTTAATTGATTAATTAAATAGGTTTGATTTGCAATTAAATTGCAAAGTCCCAAGCATGGCTTAAAACCAAATCTAGGTTATTGGATGTATAGTATAAGTTAAATTTATATTTAAAGTGTTTAAATATGAATTTAATTAATGAGAAATTAATTAATAGAGATTAATTAATTAATTTATATTTGATATAAATTGATTAGAAGAAGAGAAATAATTATTTTGAGTTGAGAACTCAAAATTAAGACACGGGTATTTTGGTCATTTTTACAGGGTGACATGTGGCACTATACATAAGCTTGCCAAATGTCTTTTAATCTTGTAAGATGATTAAAATTAAGATTAAATATAGGTTTGACACTTGGAACAATGTGATTGGGTCAATTAAACCTAGAGCCAATCAGAAGGTGACATGTGGCAAGGGTTTTAAGTGGTGACCTAGCTATATAAGTGTAAGGATGTAAGAACAAATTGCACAAGCTGCTCATTCTCTTTGTGCCGCCACCCTTGGCTGCCATTCCCTTCTCTTCTTCTTCTTCTCTCATCAATTCAAAGAGATTAGCAAACAATCTCTTAAATTAAAAATACTAGAAATTGTTTCTAGTGTCCTATTTATATCTGTAATCTCTCAAAAGGTAGAACTTGATTTTCTAATTCATAGAAAAGGCTTTAGAAGCTGTTCAAGGGTTGCCATTGGTGATCTTGGTGTGGACAAGCTAGAGGGACAAAATCTAGTGTCCTAGATGCATTCCAAAGGTGTCAAATACACTGTAGTGCATCAAGAGGTTAGTGCACTTGTTCTTAATCTAATCTAGAGTTCTAATAGTTAATGTAATTAATTCTAAAATCTTAAATGGCAAATGTAGATCCAAAAACATATTAAAAGAGTTTTAATATACTATTTATCATTGAAATCATATAGATAAAAATGAATATTGCCTGATGCATGTGACCCTAGGTGAAAAATTTTTAAATTTAATGATATAAACTTATGTTTTTCATGCTTCCGCTCCTTCAATTGGTATCAGAGCCACTACATTTGCCATTTTGATTGTTAATTATATGATTTAATTGTGTGGTTTGATCATAAGATGATAGATCCATTGCTGGTTGGACCAACAAAGGTGGCGGCTTGATGAACTACACCACCATGCGCATGGTTTGATTCATTCAATCATGCGTATGGCTGTTTGGGTATGTTTGTGGGATTTGTTCCAAAGCCCATAATTAGGCCCATGACTAATTAAAGTGTTTAATTAGGTGTTTTAATCTCATAATTAAAATTTGATTCAGATCTGAATTTTAAAAATTATTTAAATGTGATTCAAAGCTGAATTTTAAAAGTTGTTTGAATGTTATTCAAATCTGAATTTTTAAAGTTGTTTGAATGTGATTCAAATATGAATTTTTAAAGTTGCTTCAATCATATTCAAATCTGAATTTTTAAAAGTTGTTTGAATGTGATTCAAATCTGAATTTTTAAAAGTTGTTTGAATATAATTCAAATCTGAATTTTTAAAATTGTTTGAATGTGATTCAAATATGAATTTTTAAATTTGTTTGAATGTGATTCAAATATGAATTTTTAAATTTGTTTGAATCATATTTAAATCTTAATTTTTAAGTTGAATATGAGATATTCAATTTAATTTAAGTATATATGTTTTATTTAATTGTTAAATAGTGATATGCATGATGGATGATCATGGACTATAAAAGACCAATGTGATTGGATTTATTTCTTTTATGTTTTCTTCGGGTTGTAAATTAATTAATCAATTTTAATTTATTTTGGGTATGTATTATAAAGGTTGTAATATTTTGGGTTATAATTTCATTTATTTAGTTCTTGTAAATTCGCCTTGGTAGGCCGAGGATTGCTATGTAATTGGATTGTAAGAAGATCAAGGAGGTCAAGAGCATTGGTGGGACCAGTGGAGGAATTCAAGATCAAGTGTTGTTTATATACTCCTTCAGCAACTCTTGTAATATGAATGAATGAAATACAGCTAGAAATGCCCTGATTCAATTCTTAGTGGCTCAGAATTGAATCCCTTAGAAAAGTCCATGATCATACCATATTTATTTATTATCCATGAATGCATGAGATGTATGGGAATGTATGCAAGTATATGATATATGCATGCTAATTGGATAATGTGCAAAGTAAGACCTTAATAGTAATTAGGATGACCATAAAATCTTCCAAATAAATGATTAAGTTGGATATGCTATAATTAAAGTAATTATAACATGGGCCCTCCATTTGGGCAATTATTTTAAGAAATTTTAAATAGTTGCATATGATGCAATTAATTTAAGAGATTTTCTTAAGAATAATTGTTAAGCATGAGATGTTATAAATATGTAAATGGTTTGGTGGCCAATAATGGATATGCCTGAGGACATTAAAATTATTTACATGTTTACTAGCTCAATGGGATCAACTTAACTTGTCCCACCTTACCCCTCTGTAAGGCATAACATGATCCCATAGAATACCTAATGAACTACTGAACTTCACCTACCGATAACTCATTAAGTACCTTACAAGGGATTTTAAAATCATTTTCTTACTTTTTTAGAAGTGGTGAGCATTTTCTAATAGGTATTAAAACATTTAATTAGAGTTTGAAAACTAGTTAAAATTTTTGTCCCTTTTTATTTTTTCTCAAATTTTAGAAAAATTTATGTAGAGTGCTGTCTATATTTTGATAAAACAGTTCTTCAAATACCTGAAAAAAAACACTTTCAATGATTTATCTCATCAACTCAATAACTTCAACATCCACCACAACAAATTTCAATATCATTCTCAAATTTCAAAATTTAAATCAATAATTTCCAATTCAATATCATCCAAAATAATACTAAGTAATTTCATTTAATTGAAAACAAAATAATTTCATTCCTAATTTCATTAAAGTTAAAACAATTTACATTCAGAAATCCAGAATTTACATTAGAAAAATCTAAACTAATATTATTACAAACTTTATACAATTGCTCATGACTAGTTCTACATGTACATACATTTACATACATCAAAATAATTATTACAATCATGGTATAAAATATACCCGACAAAACTTTAGGGATGTGGCTCCAAGATCCTCAGCAGCCTACTCTGCTGCTCCTCTAGTCTCTATATGTAACACCCTCCCGGTAGCAACTCCGTACATTCTACTGTTCCGGTGACCAGTGTCGGTCCGGACAGCTAGAACGTCCGGAAAAATATTTAAACTAAAGTGACGAACCAAGATTAACTCAAATATTAATAAGAAAAATTTAGGAAAAATTTTAGAAATAAAATACAACCAAGTTAAATGAGCCGGTGCCCTAACGATGGGTAACCTAGTGAGAAGTTGCGGTTCTCGCAACTAGGAGCCCTAGACCCAGGGGAAAAATTATAAAATAATTTTTGGGACTCTAGAGAAGGATCATTGAGGTTCTTATGGCATTAGAATGCCAAGGAAATGCTTAGAAAAATTTTTCAATTGGTATGCATAATTTTGGTCTTAGAAGCCAAATGGAGGGCATTTTGGTCATTTCGTCTTCAGAGATGATTTTTGACCAACTTGTCCATTTATGGAAGTGAATTATATGACATAAAATATGAACAAATATTAATGAAAATTTATTTAAAAATGAATAAGTAATGAAAGAAAAGAAAATGGAAATAATGGGATTTATTACCTCATGCTTATGTAAGCATGAGGTAATTAAAAATGCTATGGCCAATCAAAATTAAGCAAGATAATTAAAATTCAATAAAAATGGATAATTGAGGCAGAATTCTAGAAACCCAAACAACCCTCTCTCTTCTTCTTCAAGTCGCCCCACACCCCTTTCCTTATTCCACCATTAACAACCTTCCAACCTCCATTTTTTTTAGCTTTCTCCCACTAAAAAACCCTAATTACCAACATAAAAATTCATTCTATCATCTTGGTGATTCTTGTGGGAGCAAAAAGAAAAGGAAACCAAGACTTTGAGCAAGTGGGAAATTCACTCCATTAGAGGTTAGTGACCTAAACCTTGAATTTCACTTAAATTTCATGTTTAAGAACTATAAATGTGTGTAAGTGACAAAGAAATTTGATGAAACACCATTGGTATGCTAACCCTAAATTTTGGCAGCCATGGTTAGTGTAATATGGTGATGATTTTTGGAGAGCTAACATGCTAGTATGACTGCCCTTAATGTGTATCTTATAAGTGAATTGATAAATGCAATGATAATGCATGGTTTCGAAATGTTGAGTTAGGGTTTGGGTTGAAGAATGAGACTTTGATCATGTGATGATGGGGGTAGGTTTTAATGGTCAATTAGTGACCATTTGGTTTGGTTTGAATAAAAAATGAAGTGAATTGGTTTGTGGGATTTGAGATTGGAATGGCTGCCTTGTGTGACCTGCAGGTTTGGATGTGAGTCCAGCCTGTTTGGACAGCCATAACTTGAATTGTAGTGGTTCAATTGGTGTTTGGACAATTGGACATGAAACTAGACACAAAATGGCACAACTTTGGTGAAGAAACCATGCCCATAAGACCAAACTAAGTGGACCAAAACCTTGCTCCAATCCGGGTGACCTGCAATCTGCCTGGGCAAAATGACCAAATGAATAGTATTTGGTCATTTGGCCATAACTCAATGTAGCAAGGTCCAATTGACCTGAAATTTTACCAGAAACAAGCTGAGATATAGACCAACAACTTTCATGAAGGAACCTGACCCAAATTATGACCATAACCTAGTCAAATTGCCAACCAAACTTGAGTTACCAAATCAGGCAAAAACAATTTTACCCAGAATTTTGGAATCGGTCCAATCCGGCCAGTTATGGTTTTTAGGCCATAACTTGAGCTACAAAACTCCAAATGGAGTGATTCAAAAAAGGAAATTCAACTAGAAAAAATAAGGAACAACTTTCACGTTGATCATTTTTCCAAATTCCCATTGCAAAGGTGACTAATGGAACAGTAAACCCAAAGCTTAAAAACTGAAAATTCTGTCCAATTCACTTTAAGCTTAGAGATGGTATTGGCAACCAATACCAACAAGTTTAAAATGCAAAATGTGGTATGTTTCTTAGTAGTATGCCCTAGAGCATATCATTTAGCATGTATCTTGTACATATTTTTATTAATAAAAGGCATTTCCACTTTTCCGTTTACATAATATATTTATGTGTAATAGAAAAGGTCCATTGATATTTTGTTAGAAATATTATTCTTAAGTTGTTAAGAATATGAATGACAATATTTCTAGCACGAAGTATCATAAATAGGTTCATAATCGAGGATACTTCATAATAAGGACATGACTTATCCAGAAAGATTGTATTCATGTTTGTTCCCAAGTTATTTATATGAGATATAAATAAGATGGAATGGTGAGTCTCATGCCATATAACAAACATGATAGGCACTTACAAATGATAAGTAGGCCGAACCAGTGACACTTATGACAAGCACATGAAGTTTATTCTTGTTAATGTTTTGTCATAAATCATATCAGTGCATATAATCTTTAGACCTGAGATAGCACAGTTATCTTGTATATAGGTAGTTTGAGTTTGATATCGCTTTCATACTTGTAATCGTGTATGGGTATATGGGCATGTGTTGGCTCCTACTAGTTATATATGGAGGTAGGTGTTGATCAAGATGGAATCTGTTCCTCTAAGTAAATAGAGATAAAGTCCTATGTTCATTTAATTGTTCTTGATGTTTCAAGTTCCTGGCCAGGACAGATAGATTTTTTCAGAAAAGAGTTTCTGATGAGAAAATCTTTTTAATCAAGAACTGGAATTAAAAGAGAACATAATATTCATAGCAAATGGAGTTTGACATAAACCATGACTCAAATTGAGTTGGGATTTTGTAATGAGAGATTCTAGTGCATGGTAACATATGATTATAGGTTCATTTAAGGTAAACCTTATTACTAATTGGGTGGCCATGGCATGCTATGCTAGGTGTTAACCATGGTCTATGAGGTTCATGAAATGATTTAGAGAAATCATTTATGGTAAGAAAGAGTTCTGATGATATTAAGAGTTGATATCATGTCTCATTGCCAATTAGTGATGAGCCTAGTAAGTCACACACATACACAAGTTATCACCTATTTAAATATGATTTAATTAATTAATTAAAGAGTTTAATTGATTAATTAAATAGGTTTGGTTTGCAATTAGATTGCAAAGTCCCTAGCATGACTTGAAACCAAATCTAGATTATTGGATGTATAATATAAGTTAAATTTATATTTAAAGTGTTTAAATATGAATTTAATTAATGAGAAATTAATTAATAGAGATTAATTAATTAATTTATATTTGATATAAATTAATTAGAAGAAGAAAATAATTATTTTGCGTTAAGAACTCAAAATTAAGACACAGGGGCATTTTGGTCATTTTGCAGTGTGACACGTGGCACCATGAGATGGTGACACATGGCATAACACATAAGCTTGCCAAATGTTTTTTAATCATGTAAGATGATTAAAATCAAGATTAAATATAGGTTTGACACTTGGCACAATGTGAGGGTCACTTAAACCTAGAGCTAATCAAAGGGTGACATGTGGCAAGGGTTTAATGTGTTAACCTAGCTATTTAAGTGTTGTTATGAGAAAATAAAATACAACCAGCAGCCACACTCCTTTGTCACGCCACTTTGAGGGTTTTTATCTCTTCTTCTTCATCTCTTATCAATTCAAAGAGATTAGCCATCAATCTCTTGAATTAAGAACACTAGGAATTGTTTCTAGTGTCCTGTTTACATCTCTAATCTCTTAAAAGGAAAAACTTGAATTTCTAATTAATAGAAAAGGCTTTAGAAGCTGTTCAAGGGCTTCCATAGGTGTTCTTGGTGTGGACAAGCTAGAGGGACAACATCTGGTGTCCTGAAGACGAATCTCAAAGGCGCAAACACGCTGTAGTGCATCAAGAGGTTAGTGTAATCGTTCTTGATTTAATCTAGGGTTCTAAAATTAATCTGATTAATTTTAAAATCTTAAATGGCAAATACAGATCCAAAAACATATTAAAAGAGTTTTAATATGTTGTTTATCATTGAAATCAAATAGATAAAAATAAATCTTGCATGATGAATGTGACCCTAGGTGAAGATTTTTGAATTCAATGGTATAAACTTGTGTTTTTCATGCTTCCGTTCCTTCAATTGGTATTAGAGCCACTATATTTGCCATTTAGATTGTTGATTATATGATTTAATTGTGTGTTTGATCATGAGATCAAAAGTTCATTGCTGGTTGCAAAGCAAGTTGGCGGCATACTTGAAAAAAACACCATCAATGGTGTGCATGGTTTGGCTTCCATGGGTGGTTTAAGGTTTGGCTTTTAATTCTGCAATTGTTGTATGATCTAAGGCCTATTCTTTGACTAATTAAAGTGTTTAATTAGTAGTTTTTATCACACAATTAAATTATGATTCAAATCAGAATTTTAAAAATTGTTTGAATGTGATTCAAATCTGAATTTTAAAAGTTGTTTGAATGTGATTCAAATCTGAATTTTTAAAGTTGTTTGAATCATATTTAAATCTGATATTTTAAAATTGATTGAATAAAATTCAGATCTGATTTTTTAAAAAATGTTTGAATGTGATTCAAATCTGATTTTTTAAAAAATGTTTGAATGTGATTCAAATCTGAATTTTTGAAGTTGTTTTAATGTGATTCAAATCTGAATTTTTAAATTTGTTTGAATGAGATTCAAATCTGAATTTTTAAATTTATTTGAATCATATTCAAATCTGGATTTTTAAGTTGAATATGAGATATTCAATTTAATTTAAGTATGTATGTTTTATTTAATTGTTAAATAGTGATATGCATGATGTATGATCATGGACTATAAAAGACCAATGTGATTGGATTTATTTCTTTTATATTTCTTTGGGATTGTAAATTAATTAATTTATTTTAATTTATTTTGGGCATGTATTATTAAGTTTGTAATAATTTTTGGGTTGTAATTTCATTTATTTAAGTTCTTGTAAATTCGCCTTGGTATGCCAAGGATTACTATGTAATATTGGATTGCAAGAAGTTCAAGGAGGTCAAGAGCATTGGTGGGACCAGTGGGAGTAATTCAAGATCAAGTGTTGATTATGTACTCCTTCAGCAACTCTTGTAAAATGAATGAATGAAATGCACCTAGGAATGCCCTGATTCAATTCTTGGTGGCTCTGAATCCCTTAGAAAGTCCATGATCATACCATATTTACTGCTTATCCATGAATGCATGAGATGTATGGGAATGTATGCAATTATATGATATATGCATGCTAAATGGATAATGTGCAAAGTGAGACCTTAATAGTAAATAGAATGACCATAAAATCTTCCAAACAAATGATTAAGTTGGAAATGCTATAATTAAAGTAATTATAACATAGGCCCTCCATTGGGGCAATTATTTTAAGAAATTTTAAATAGTTGCATAAGATGCAATTTATTTAAGAGATTTTCTTAAGAATAATTGTTAAGCATGAGATGTTGTAAATATGTAAATGGTTTAGTGGCCAATATTGGATGTACTGAGGACATTAAAATTATTTGCATAATTATCGCTCAATGTGATCAACTTAACTAATTAAAGAGAATTCAATAATGGATTTACCTGAGATTTTGAGCATTAGGTGCTAGGTAAAGGATTGAACCTCACATGAGATGTGATGGGAAAGGAGTTGCTCACTTATAGTTTATTGTAATTCCAATAATGGATGTACCTGAGGATGATCAATAGAATTATAAGAATTCAATCACCCACTAGAAATCCATCCAACTAGGATTTCCGTTTTTCTACTTTGGAAGTGTAGGATTCGCTAAGTTAGTGGGAGGACCAATTTGATTAAAAGACCATAATCATTTTGGTTAATTACATGATACATTTACTAATTAATCTGGTTATTTTCTGTAGTTAATTTTCTGATAAAAATGAGCACAAAACAACCACCACCATCCAATATCCTTGCAAGCATACTTGATCACAATAGGTTGACAGACCTAATGTCTGATTGGCTAAGAAATTAGAAAATTATACTGAACCTTGAACATATAGGATATGTTCTAGATTCAAATGTTCCTGGTCCCTTACCTCCAGAGGCCACACAAGAGGAACATGAAACTTTGGACAAGTGGAAGGAGCATGATATGAGAGCTAAGTGTTACATGCTTGCTTCCATGAGTAATGAGTTACAGAAGCAACATGAGAACATGCAGAGTGCGAGTGAGATCCTCCTTCACCTACAAGAGTTGTATGGTGAGCACAAAAAAAATGCTAGGTATGAGATATCTAGACAGTTATTCCGTATGAGGATGTCTGAGGGACAGAATGTTGGGGATCATGTCCACAAGATGATTCGGTTGATTGAGTAATTGGAACATCTTGACTTCAACATGGATTTCCAACTACTGACGGATTTGATCATTCAGTCCCTTCCTGAGTCTTTTGGGAATTTTTTGACAAATTTCCATATGACTAAACAGGAATGCACCTTAGCTGGTTTACTCAACATGCTGGTTATTGCCCAAAAGAATATGCCAGGCAATAAAGGAAAAGAGGTAGCTTTGGTTGCATCTTCTTCTCTTTGGAAAGTCCAACAAGAAGAAGGGAAATAAGAAAAAGAAACCTCGATTCTGGTCCTTCCAAGAAAATAGCTAAAATGTAAAAGGAAGACTAAAGTCGATGGTGGCAAAGGAAAGTGTTTCCATCGCCAAAAGGATGGGCAATCGAAAAGGAACCGCCTGAGTATCTTGCTTCTCTCAAGGACAAGAAGGATACACCTTCTAAGGTATGTCCATATATTGTTATTTAGATTCGATGATACTCATAGTTCATCTACACTTGGGTTTTAGATATCGTGCTAGTTCTCACATTTCTAATGATATGGGAACTAGCAAATAGTAGACATGCTCTCAAAATGTTAGAGTCCTGATTGGCAATGGCTCAACTGCTTAAGCTTTAGCCATAGGATCTAAATCTTTTACATATTTGGACATGTTTTGTGTTTGGATAATATTTTATATGTACTGATGCTTTTAAGAACATCATTTCTATATCTAGTTTGACTAGAAATGGCTATGAATTTCAACATCGATGATGTTTGCAATATTTATTTTGGAAATAAATATATTGGTTCGGTTATATGAATGATGGTCTTTATTATTTGGATAATAATGACAAACACAAATTGAATGCAAGTGATCTAAAAGAATGCAATGCCATGGTGAAAACCAACTCAAGTTCAAAATATATTTGGCACTTAAGGTTATGTCATGTTGCGTAAGATAGGATTGCAAACCGAGAAAATGGGGATTCTATCCTCATTGAGCTCGAGCCTACTCCAACTTGTGAATCTTGTCTTGTGGCAAAATGACTAGATCACCCTTTGTTGGACAGGGCTAAGAGCTGAAAATATTTTGGAGCTAATACATAGGGATGTATGTGGTCCATTTCAAGAAATGGCTAGATGGGGTATTCATAATTTTATTACTTTTACTGATGATAAATCAAGGATTGGGTAATTGTATTTGATGAAATACAAACATGAATCTTTTGAAAAGTTCAAAGAATTTAAATCAAGTAGAAAATCAAACAGAAAGAATATTAAAGCTCTTCGATCGGATCGTGGAGGTGAATATTTGAAATCGAATTTGATGAATACTTGAGAGAGCATGGCATTGTTTCGAAATGACTCCTCCAGGAACGCCTCAGCTGTATGGTGTATCTGAAAGGAGAAATCGTAACCTATTGGTTATGGTACGTATTATGATGAGCTATACTGATATGCCAATCTCCTTTTGGGGATTTGCATTAGAATCACCAGATATTCTGAATAGGATTCCATCAAAATCGCTTTCTTCCACACCTTATGAGATATGGCATGGAAGAAAACCAAGTCTTAAGCATGTTAAGATTTGGGGTTGTCCATTATATCAAAAGTGAACACCGATAAATTGGAGACCAGATCGTAAAAGGTCGATTTGTTGGATATCCAAAAGATAGTTTTGGATATTATTTTTATTTGCCTACTTCACAAAAGGTTGTGATAAGTAGAGATGCCACATTTCTTGAACAACGCTTTGTTCAAGAAGGAGGCAAAGGAAGGCAAATAGAGTTAGAATTGGAGAATTCGACCAACCAATGCATCGATGGATATAGATCCATCTAGTCAACCAATACCCGTTGATGAAACATCTACACTGCTCCTCGTAGAACAACTGTGGTATCTCACCCACCGTTGAGATATGGTTTTCTTCATGAAGAAGAACAAGAGTTGTCTACTCATGAAGAAGTAGATCATGGAGATGATCCACTTACCTATGAAGAAGCTATATCGGATATAGACTCTTCAAAATGGATTGATGCTATGAAATCCGAGATTGATTCCATGTATAAGAATCAAGTTTGGGATCTTGTTGACCCACCAAGGTATTATACCTATAGGAACAAATGGGTTTTCAAGAAGAAAATTGGTTACGATGGAAAGGTAGAGACCTATAAGGCAAGGCTAGTAGGGAAAGGGTTTCGCCAAAGGCAAGGAATCGACTATGAGGAGACTTTCTGCTTGTTGCCATGCTTAAATCAATTAGGATTTTATTAGCAATACACAGACTATGATTATGAGATTTGGCGGATGGATGTCAAAATGCCTTTTCTCAATGGATACATTGAAGAAAACATTTTCATGGAACAACCTAAGGGATTTGAATCCCAAGATGGTTCCAAGGTATGCAAGCTAAAGCGATCCATTTATGGGTTGAAACAAGCTTCGAGGAGTTGGAACATGCTTTGATGAAGCCATTAAATCCTTTGGTTTTATCAAAAATGAGGATGAGCCATGTGTATATAAGAAGGTTAGTGACAGTGCTATCACTTTCCTTGTCTTATATGTGGATGACATACTGTTGATGGGTAATGACACAGGTATGTTTACGACTATAAAGGTATGGTTGTCAAATATATTCTCTATGAAAGACTTAGGGGAGGCAACCTATATTCTTGGGATTCGCATCTATAGAGATAGAGCGAAAAGAATAATTGGTTTATCCCAAAGTCTATACTTGGAAAAGGTGTTAAAGAGGTTTAACATGCTTGATTCCAAAGAGAGGATTGTTACCAATGAGACATGGTATCCATCTTTCTAAAGAGATGTCTCCAAAGACACCTGAAGAAAGAGATAAGATGGCCAGGATTCCATATGCTTCGGCTATTGGAAGTTTAATGTATGCAATGTTGTGTACTAGGCTGGATATCGCATATATGTCGTTAGTTTAACTAGCGTGTATCAATCCAATCCAGTTTGGAACATCGATAGTCATTAAGAATATCCTTAAGTACTTGAGAAGAACTAAGGATTTATTCTTGATTTATGGAGGTGGAGACTTGCAATTGGATGGTTATACCGATTCGATTTCCAATTAGATATCGATGATAGAAAGTCTACCGGATATGTGTTCATTTGTAATGGAGGTGCGATCGGTTGGAAGAGTTCCAAACAGAGCACGCATCGCAGATTCCACTACGTAAGCCGAGTATATTGTCGCATCGATGTCGCAAAGGAAGTTGTTTGGATAAAGAAGTTCGTGATAGAACTTACGTAGAGTTCCTTCCATTGAGTCAGAGTTCCACTACACTGTGACAATAATGGAGCAGTCATACAGGCTAAGGAACCAAGGTCTCACCAGAAATCCAAACACATAGAAAGGCGCTACCACATTATCAGAGAAATAGTTGGGCGAGGCGATGTAGCCATGCAGAAAATAGCATCACCGAAAATCCAAATTGATCCAATCACTAAGCCTATGTCACAGACTCATTATGACCGACATCTTGAGAAGATAGGTCTAAGATATTGTAATGAATGGCTCTAGTGCTAGTGGGAGATTGTTAGTAGTATGCCCTAGAGCATATCATTTAGTATGTATCTTGTACATATTTTTATTAATAAAAGGCATTTCCACTTTTCCGTTTACATAATATATTTATGTGTAATAGAAAAGGTCCATTGATATTTTGTTAGAAATATTATTCTTAAGTCGTTAAGAATATGAGTGACAATATTTCTAGCACGAAGTATCATAAATAGGTTCATAATCGAGGATACTTCATAATAAGGACATGACTTAAGATTGTATTCATGTTTGTTCCCAAGTTATTTATATGAGATATAAATAAGATGGAATGGTGAGTCTCATGCCATATAACAAACATGATAGGCACTTACAAATGATAAGTAGGCCGAACCAGTGACACTTATGACAAGCACATGGAGTTTATTCTTGTCAATGTTTTGTCATAAATCATATCAGTGCATATAATCTTTAGACCTGAGATAGCACAGTTATCTTGTATATGGGTAGTTTGAGTTTGATACTGCTTTCATACTTGTACTGTGTATGGGTATATGGGCATGTGTTGGCTCCTACTAGTTATATATGGAGGTAGGTGTTGATCAAGATGGAATCTGTTCCTCTAAGTAAATAGAGATAAAATCCTATGTTCATTTAATTGTTCTTGATGTTTCAAGTTCTGCCAGACAGATAGATTTATTCGTAAAAGAGTTTCGATGAGAAAATCTTTTAATCAAGAACTGGAATTAAAAGAGAACATAATATTCATAGCAAATGGAGTTTGACATAAATCATGACTCAAATTGAGTTGGGATTTTGTAACAGAGATTCTAGTGCATGGTAACATATGATTATAGGTTCATTTAAGGTAAACCTTATTACTAATTGGGTGGCCATGGCATGCTATGCTAGGTGTTAACCATGGTCTATGAGGTTCATAAAATGATTTAGAGAAATCATTTACGGTAAGAAAGAGTTTTGATGATATTAAGAGTTGATATCATGTCTCATTGCCAATTAGTGATGAGCCTAGTAAGTCACACACATACACAAGTTATCACCTATTTAAATATGATTTAATTAATTAATTAAAGAGTTTAATTGATTAATTAAATAGGTTTGGTTTGCAATTAGATTGCAAAGTCCCTAGCATGACTTGAAACCAAATCTAGATTATTGGATGTATAATATAAGTTAAATTTATATTTAAAGTGTTTAAATATGAATTTAATTAATGAGAAATTAATTAATAGAGATTAATTAATTAATTTATATTTGATATAAATTAATTAGAAGAAGAAAATAATTATTTTGGGTTAAGAACTCAAAATTAAGACATAGGGGCATTTTGGTCATTTTGCAGTGTGACACGTGGCACCATGAGATGGTGACACATGGCATAACACATAAGCTTGCCAAATGTTTTTTAATCATGTAAGATGATTAAAATCAAGATTAAATATAGGTTTGACACTTGGCACAATGTGAGGGTCACTTAAACCTAGAGCTAATCAAAGGGTGACATGTGGCAAGGGTTTAATGTGTTAACCTAGCTATTTAAGTGTTGTTATGAGAAAATAAAATACAACCAGCAGCCACACTCCTTTGTCACGCCACTTTGAGGGTTTTTATCTCTTCTTCTTCATCTCTTATCAATTCAAAGAGATTAGCCATCAATCTCTTGAATTAAGAACACTAGGAATTGTTTCTAGTGTCCTGTTTACATCTCTAATCTCTTAAAAGGAAAAACTTGAATTTCTAATTAATAGAAAAGGCTTTAGAAGCTGTTCAAGGGCTTCCATAGGTGTTCTTGGTGTGGACAAGCTAGAGGGACAACATCCGTGTCCTCAAGACGAATCTCAAAGGCGCAAACACGCCAAAGTGCATCAAGAGGTTAGTGTAATCGTTCTTGATTTAATCTAGGGTTCTAAAATTAATCTGATTAATTTTAAAATCTTAAATGGCAAATACAGATCCAAAAACATATTAAAAGAGTTTTAATATGTTGTTTATCATTGAAATGAAATAGATAAAAATAAATCTTGCATGATGCATGTGACCCTAGGTGAAAATTTTTGAATTCAATGGTATAAACTTGTGTTTTTCACGCTTCTGTTCCTTCAATGTTGATGATATTTAAACTAATTTACCTATTGTCAATGCAAAAGTCAACATTTTAGTTGACTAATGAAATGAATAGTAGTCATAAAAATTTTAGTTTCAAAGAATTACACAAATTAAAAGTGTTAAATGCCCTAGTAGGCCTAACGTGATTGGTTTGGATAGGTTGGCATGCCAATAAGGTTCTGTTAGCAGTACTGCATATGGCTTCATGCCATTCTATTTTTCATGGCTTTCCATGCCATTCTGGGACATAATAGTCTTTGGCTATGATATTGAGTTGTTATACTCGGGTTTAATCCCCGATAATTATTACAGCTTATTAGTCGCTCTGCTGCACACCGGAGACACAATGTGACCGATGGTGTGATGGTCCGAGGTACTTAGTACGATCAAGATACCCGCTTATCCATCCACCAACTAGTATAGGTTAATCGGGCAGTGTTAATAAATCTTACCAAACTTTAATTGAATAATATTGCAATAAATATTTGAAATTTAGTCCACCCAAAATGTAAACACACATTTTACACACATGTTTTATTTTATTTTATTTTATATTGTCACCACTAAGCAGAATTGCTTAGCGCGTCGCTTTTGCCACCCGCAGGTACTGGAGAGATAGCTGGGGAGTCCAGTAGGCCTCATACAGGGTGAGCCTTCATATCTGCACTCAGAGTTCAGAGTCACCTCACATTGCAGTGCATTTGGTAGGACATTAGGCCACTTTGATATTCTGATATTTTGATATTTTGTATTTTGTAACCTTCTGTAATGTATATTATAAATTCATGTAATTAAGCTTTTGATGTAAGTATCTATGAAATATGTTCAGTAATAAATTTAGTATTTTTCATTGAGTTGACTGTGGTTTGAATTGATTTGAATTTTGAGATACTGAAGTGAATTGAGAAATTTTTGAGAAAATACTGGAGGTTGATTGAGAAAAAGGTGATGATATTATTGGGAGTGTTTTTAATAGGTTCAGAAGAACTAATTTTCCAATTTATAGCCGGCACTCTGCCGGATTTTCTATAAAATTGCGGAGTAATTTAGATTTATCAAAAATTATAAATAAATGAATTAAAAGGGGATTAATTGAAATTGAAACATGAATTGGTGTTCCGACACACTGAGTGGCATAACTTGCTCAGCTACACTGTAGACGGGTAAGGAGTGTCACACTATATCTGCGACAGTAATAACAGCCATCACTGAGTACTATGACTTAGTGGTGCACAACATACTAAAATAACCTTTCTGTAGAATTTAAATCATACTTATTCAAAAACTAAACTGAATATAAGAAATAAATACAAAACATGATTTATAAACTTTTAATCCAAACAATTTCATTTCCAAAGTCTCAAAACAAATTTCATCAAAACACACAGTTATATCATGCCATTCGAAACAATAATCATCTCAATAGCCAAAGGCTTATGAGAAGTCACATCACAAGGCAAGCTAGCTCAAATATATGAATATCCATTTAATTTCTTCTTCTACTAGCACACACCTCAACACTTCTGCCAGAGAAGGAACCAAAATTCGAAACTAATTTCCCCCACTAGTCATGCTAGTGAGGTATTCAAATATATGGTCATGACACTGTGGTTTCAAAACTATCTTAACAATTTATCAAAAATTTATTACCATTTTAAACACATACAAGTAAACTTTCAACAATTTAAGTCATAATTCATTCAAAATAATTTACAGAAGAAAATTTACAGAAAATTCTATGTTGTGCACAAACCTTAAGCGAGTCACCTCTTGGCCTTGACTCGATGCCTCAGGTTTTTTCTTGGTATTCTTTTCAAGTGAAACACACAATTTCACAGTGTTTCAGTTTCATAATTTATCATAAATCCAAAAATGAATTCAAATCTACTTATACCAAGTTTAAATATGCTAAACTTGACGTTCTTTAAAATTTGTATTTCGGGGTTACTATTCATGATACTATTCAAGTCAATTTGTTGACTTTCTAATGCTTAATACGTATGGGAATTCTAATTTCACCCACATACCACATTTTGGTTACCTAATTTGTTGGTTTTGGTTGTTTTCTCAAATCTTAAGTCTTTTAGGCACAAATTTCAAATTTTCAGTTTTGGTGTCCTATTTTGTATTGTTCCATTGGTCATGTTGCTGTTAGAATTTGCTAAGTTTCCTTTATAGAAGTTATTCCTTATTGTCTTAACTTTATTTCCCTTTTTGAATCACTCCATTTGGAGTTATGTAGCTCAAGTTATAGCCATTTAAACATGGCTGGCCGGATTGGTCTAACCCAGATTTTCTGGGCACCTAATTTGGTTATGGCAGTTTTGGGTCACTAAATTTGGGTGGCCAAATGACTTGGTTAAGGGCAAAATTTGGACTTGTATTCTTCATGAAAGTTGTAGGTCTATGTCTCAGCTTTCTACTGGTAAAATTTCAGGTCATTTGGACTTGCCTAGCCCAAGTTATGGCCAAATGAACAAATACTGTTCATTTGGTCATTTTTGTAAAGGTTAATTTGCCTAATCCGGATTTGGCCAATTTGCTCACTAAGTTATGGTCACTTTCTGGGCATGATTTCTAAATGAAAAATGTGTCATTTTATTTCTTGTTTCATTCCCAATTGGTCTCACACTAATTGGGTTAGTAAATTTTCAGTTTTGGTCCCTGAAAGGGACCTAGGTCATGCTGCCTACAGAATGACCATAGCCAATCCGAATCTAAACTTAGTTCCAACACTTCCTACACACCACAATTTGTCATACATGACCATTTTTCAACTTAGGTAAGGTCAGCCACATCATTTGGCTAATTCGTACATTTTTCTCTCCCAAACCCTAGGTGCTAAAACCCTAGTTTTAATGCTTAGCTCAATTGGTAAAATCTAAATGCATAATTAGTACCTACACACTCAATTGCACTTAACTACTTCTTTATTTGCATCAAAATCACTCAACCCTAGTTCACTACCTCTAGGCCAAAATTCATGTATAGTCCACATACTTGATTTTTTTTTATTTCTTTTCTTTAATTTCTACGCTAATTTAAGTAACTAAGCATGCATTTAACTAGAAAATTGAAAGTTAAAACACTAACCTCCTTCTTTGAATTTCCAATCTTCAAATCTTTCACTTTCTTCACTTTTCTTTCCTTAATTCTCCTTCTCAAGTTGCAAGAGCAAGGCGTAATCAATAATTTTTGGGAATTTATGGGAAAATTTGGGCTTTTAAAAGCTTATACACAAGCTTTAATGGAGGATTGTAAAGAGAGAAATGGGAGAGGGAGTGGAGTTGGCCAAAAATGGGGAAAAAGATGACTAATTGCTTTTTAATTTTTGTGTTTTTATTCTATTATTTGACTTGGTCAATTACTAATTAAATAAAAATTATTTATTGTATCATAGCTTATGTCATCTTAGGTGATGTCATAATGTTAATTTTCTTTTCTTTTCTTTTTCCTTTGTTTTTCATGCTTCTTTAATTTAATTCTGTATTCTGAAATTTTTTTTTCTCTAATTTTATTGGATAGTTAGGTCAAGAGTCAGCTTTAGGGGTGAATTGACCAAATTGCCCATTGCCGGTTTGATCCGGTTGCAAATAATTTAATATTTCTTTCGGATCCCTGACCTAATTATTTGACTTGCTTAGCAATTCTTTTTCGTGATTTTTGCTTTTCCACTATGTTCGCAATAGTCCTAAGGACCACGGCGTCACATTTTACGGTTCGAAATTTGAGTTTAAATCAACCTCACAGTCCTTCCCGAGAAGGTCACCCATCACTGTGACTCTCGGCTCATTTAACTTCTTATGTTCTATTTTTCTTATTTATACTTAACTATTTGACAATTACTAATTTTTTTGTTTTCAGGGCTTATTTAGTTGTCTTAGATGTGGTTCTAATTCCTTTAATTATCCTGACCGACACCGGTCACCGGAACAGTGAAATATGTCAGGCTATACAAATAGGGGTGTTACATAACTAATACAAGATAAGTCAATAATGGATGTGCCTGAGATTTTGAGCATTAAGGGCTAGGCAAAGGATTGAACCTCATAGGACATGTGATGGGCAAGGAGTTGCTCACTTATAATTTATTGTTATTCCAATAATGGATGTGCCTGAGGATGATCAATAGGATTATAAGAATTCAATCACCCACTAGAAATCCATCCAACTAGGATTTCCGTTTTCTACTTTGGAAGTGTAGGATTCGCTAACTTAGTGGGAGGACCAATTTGATTAAAAGACCATAATCATTTTGGTCAATTGCATGATACATTTACTAATTAATCTGGTTATTTTCAGCAGTTAATTTTCTGATAATAATGAGCACAGAACAACCACCACCATCCAATATCCTTGCAAGCATACTTGAGCGCAATAGGTTGACAGGACCTAATTTATCTGATTGGCTAAGAAATTTGAAACTTATCCTAAACCTTGAACATATAGGATATGTTCTAGACTCAAATGTTCTTGGTCCCTTACCTCCAGAGGCCACTCAATAGGAACACGAAACTTTGGACAAGTGGAAGGAGCATGATATGAGAGCTAAATGTTACATGCTTGCTTCCATGAGTAATGAGTTACAGAAGCAGCATGAGAACATGCAGAGTGCAAGTGAGATCCTCCTTCACCTACAAGAGTTGTATGGTGAGCACAGCATGAATGCTAGGTATGAGATATCTAGATAGCTATTCCGCATGAGGATGTCTGAGGGACAGAATGTTGGGGATCATGTCAACAAGATGATTCGGCTGATTGAGCAGCTAGAACATCTCGACTTCAACATGGATTTCTAACTGCAGACAGATTTGATCCTTCAGTCCCTTCTTGAGTCATTTGGTAATTTTGTGACAAATTTTCATATGACTAAATAGGAATACAGCTTGGCTGGTTTACTCAACATGCTGGTTATTGCCCAAAAGAAAATGCCGGGCAATAAAGGAGAAAAGGTAGCTTTGATTGCATCTTCTTCTGCTAGAAAGTCCAACATGAAGAAGGGTAATAAGAAAAATAAATCTCAAATTGCTAGTCCTTCCAAGAAAATAGCTAAACAGAAAGGGAAGACTAAAGCTAATGGAGGCAAAGGAAAGTGTTTCCACTGCTAGAAGGATGGGCACTGGAAAAGGAACTGCCCAGAGTATCTTGCTTCTCTGAAGAACAAGAAGGATACACCTTAGGAAGGTATGTCCATATCTTCTTATTTAGATTCTGATGATACTCATAGTTCATCTATAGCTAGGGTTTTAGATACTGGTGCCAGTTCTCACACTTCTTATGATATGCAGGAACTAGCAAATAGTAGCAGCTTGCGTTCTCGAGACGTTAGACTCCGGATTGGCGACGGCTCAATAGTTGAAGCTTTAGCCATAGGATCTAAATCTTTTTACATGTCTGTACATGTTTTGTGTTTGGATAATATTTTATATGTACCTGATGCTTTTAAGAACATCATTTCTATATCTAGTTTGACTAGAAATGGCTATGAATTTCAATTCATAGATGATGTTTGCAATATTTATTTTAGAAATAAATATGTTAATTCAGGTTATATAAATGATGGTCTTTATTATTTGGATAATAATGACAAACACAAAATGAATGCAAGTGATCTAAATGAATGCAATGCCATGGTGAAAATCAACTCAAGTTCAAAATATATTTAGCACTTAAGGTTAGGTCATGTTGCAGAAGATAGGATTACAAAACTGGAGAAAATGGGGATTTTATCTTCATTGGGCTCTGAGCCTACTCCAACTTGTGAATCTTACCTTCAGGGCAAAATGACTAGATCACCCATTGTTGGACAAGGGCTAAGTGCTGAAAATATTTTGGAGCTAATACATAGTGATGTATGTGGTCCATTTAAAGAAATGGCTAGAGGTGGTTTTCATTACTTTATTACCTTTACTGATGATAAATCAAGGTTTGCATATTTGTATTTGATGAAATACAAACATGAATCCTTTGAAAAGTTCAAAGAATTTAAATCTGAAGTAGAAAATCAAACAGGAAAGAGTATTAAAGCTCTTCGATCAGATCGTAGAGGTGAATACTTGAGTACTGAATTTGATTAATACTTGAGAGAGCATGGCATTGTTTTCCAACTGACTCCTCCAAGAACACCACAGCTGAATGGTGTATCTGAAAGGAGAAATCGTACCCTATTGGATATGGTACGTAGTATGATAAGCTATATTGATATGCCAATCTCCTTTTAGGGATTTACATTAGAATCAGCTTTGCATTTTCTGAATAGGATTCCATCAAAATCAGTATCTTCCACACCTTATGAGATATGGCATGGAAGAAAACCAAGTCTTAAACATGTTAAGATTTGTGGTTGTCCAGCTTATATCAAAAAGCTGAACACTAATAAATTGGAAACCAGATCAGAGAAGGGTTGATTTGTTGGATATCCAAAAAATAGTTTTAGATATTATTTTTATTTGCCTACATCACAAAAGGTTGTGGTAAGTAGAGATGCCACATTTCTTGAACAACAGTTTGTTTAAGAAGGAGGCAAAGGAAGGCAAATAGAGTTAGAATTGGAGAATTCTGACCAACCAATAGATCAGATAGATATAGATCCATCTAGTTAACCTACACCTATTAATGAAACATCTATAGCTATTCCTCATAGAACAACCAGGGTATCTCACCCACCAGTGAGATATGGTTTCCTTCATGAAGAAGAATAAAAGTCGTCCACTCATGAAGAAGTTGATCATGGAGATGATCCACTTACCTATGAAGAAGCTATATTAGATATAGACTCTTCCAAATGGATTGATGCTATGAAATCCGAGATTGATTCCATGTATAAGAATCAAGTTTGGGATCTTGTTGACCGACCTGAAGTTATTGCACCTATAGGGAACAAATGGATTTTCAAGAAGAAAATTAGTTCTGATGAAAAGATAAAGACCTATAAGGAAAGGCTAGTAGCGAAAGGGTTTCGCCAAAAGCAAGGAACCGACTATGAGGAGACTTTCTCGCCTGTTGCCATGCTTAAATCAATTAGGATTCTATTAGCAATAGCTGCATACTATGATTATGAGATTTGGCAGATGGATGTCAAAACAGCTTTTCTCAATGGATACATTGAAGAAAACTTTTCATTGAACAACTTAGGGGTTTTGAATCCCAAGATGGTTCCAAAGTATGCAAGCTAAAGCAATCTATTTATGGGTTGAAGCAAGCTTCGAGGAGTTGGAACATTCATTTTGATGAAGCCATTAAGTCATTTGGTTTTATCAAAAATAAGGATGAGCCATGTGTATATAAGAAGGTTAGTAATAATGCTATCACTTTCCTTGTCTTATATGTGGATGATATACTGTTGATGGGTAATGATACAAGTATGTTGACAACTGTAAAGGTTTCATTCTCCATGAAAGACTTAGGGGAGACAACCTATATTCTTGGGATTCAGATATATAGAGATAGAGCGAAAAGAATAATTGGTTTATCCCAAAGTCTATACTTGGAAAAGGTGTTAAAAAGGTTTAACATGCTTGATTCCAAGAGAGGATTGTTACCAGTGAGACATGGTATCCACCTTTCTAAAGAGATGTCTCCAAAGACATCTGAAGAAAGAGATAAATTGGCCAGGATTCCATATGCTTCGGCTATTGGAAGTTTGATGTATGCAATGTTATGTACTAGGCTAGATATCGCATATGCTATTAGTTTGACTAGAAGGTACCAATCCAATCCAGGTTTGGAACACTGGATAGCTGTCAAGAATATCCTTAAGTACTTGAGAAGAACTAAGGATTTATTCTTGATATATGGAGGTGGAGACTTGCAATTGGATGGTTATATTGATTCTGATTTTCAGTCAGATATTGATGATAAAAAGTCTACCTCTGGATATGTGTTCATTTGTAATGGAGGTGTAGTCAGTTGGAAGAGTTCCAAACAGAGTACGACTGCAGATTCCACTACCCAGGCTGAGTATATTGCTGCATCAGATGTTGCAAAGGAAGCTGTTTGGATAAAGAAGTTCGTGACAGAACTTGCAGTAGTTCCTTCCATTGAGTTAGCAGTTCCTTCCATTGAGTTAGCAGTTCCACTTCACTGTGACAACAATGGAGCAGTCATACAGGCTAAGGAACCCCGGTCTCACCAGAAATCCAAACACATAGAAAGGTGCTACCACGTTATCAGAGAAATAGTTGGACGAGGCGATGTAGCCATGCAGAAAATAACATCAGCTAAAAATCCAGCTGATCCATTCACTAAGCCTATGTCACAGACTCAGCTAGACCAACATCTTGAGAATATGGGTCTAAGATATTGAAATGAATGGCTCTAGTGCTAGTGGGAGATTGTTAGTAGTATGCCCTATAGCATATCATTTAGTATGTATCTTGTACATATTTTATTAATAAAAGGCATTTTCACTTTTCTATTTACATAATATATTTATGTGTAATAGAAAAGGTCTAATGATATTTTGTTAGAAATTATATTTTTAAGTTGTTAAGAATATGAGTGATAGTATTTCTAGAACAAAGTATCATAAATAGGTTCACAATCGAGGATACTTTACAATAAAGACATGACTTATCCAGAAAGATTGTAATCATATTTGTTCCTAAGTTATTTATATGAGATGTAAATAAGATGGAATGGTGAGTCTCATGCCATATAACAAACATAATAGGCACTTATACATGATAAGTAGGCCGAACCAGTGACACTTATGACAAGCACATGGAGTTTACTCTTGTCAATGCATTGTCATAAATCATATCAGTGCATATAATCTTTAGACCTGAGATAGCACAATTATCTTGTATATAGGTGGTTTGAGTTTGATACTGCGTTCATACTTGTACTGTGTATGGGTATATGGGCATGTGTTGGCTCCTACTAGTTATATATGGAGGTAGGTGTTGATGAGGATGGAATCTGTTCCTCTAAGTAAATAGAGATAAAATCCTATATTCATTTAATTGTTCTTAATGTTTCAAGTTCCTAGCCAGGACAGATAGATTTAATCAGAAAAGAGTTTTTGATAAGAAAAATCTTTTAATTAAGAACTGGAATTAAAAGAGAACATAATATTCATAGCAAATGGGGTTTGACATAAACCATGACTCCAGCTTGAATTGGGATTTTGTAGCATAGAGATTCTAGTGCATGGTAACATATGATTATAGGTTCATTTAAGGTAAACCTTATTACTAATTAGGTGGCCATGGTATGCTATGTTAGGTGTTAACTATGGTCTATGAGGTGCATAAAATGATTTAGGGAAATCATTTGTGGTAAGAAAGAGTTCTGATGATATTAAGAGTTGATATCATGTCTCATTGCCAATTAGTGATGAGTCTAGTAAGTCATAGACATACACAAGTAATTACCAACTTAAATATGATTTAATTAATTAATTAAAAAGTTTAATTGATTAATTAAATAGGTTTGGTTTGCAATTAGATTGCAAAGTCCCTAGCATGGCTTGAAACCAGATTTAGGTTATTGGATGTATAATATAAGTTAAATTTATATTTAAAATGTTTAAATATGAATTTAATTAATAAGAAATTAATTAATAGAGATTAATTAATTAATTTATATTTGATATAAATTGATTAGAAGAAGAGAAATAATTATTTTGGGTTGAGAACTCAAAATTAAGACACAAGGGTATTTTGGTCATTTCATAGGGTGACATGTGGCACCATGGGATGGTGACATATGGCACTACACATAAGCTTGCCAAATGTCTTTTAATCATGTAAGATGATTAAAATTAAGATTAAATATAGGTTTGACACTTGGCACAATGTGATTGGGTCAATTAAACCTAGAGCCAATCAGAAGGTAACATGTAGCAAGGGTTTTAAGTGGTGACCTAGATATATAAGTGTAAGGAAGTAAGAACAAATTGCACAAGCTGCTCATTCTCTTTGTGCCGCCACCCTTGGCTGCCATTCCCTTCTCTTCTTCTTCTTCTCTCATCAATTCAAAGAGATTAGCAAACAATCTCTTGAATTAAAATACTAGAAATTGTTTCTAGTGTTTTATTTATATCTGTATTCTCTCAAAAGGCAAAACTTGATTTTCTAATTCATAGAAAAGGATTTAGAAGCTGTTCAAGGGCTACCATTGGTGATCTTAGTGTGGACAAGCTAGAGGGACAACATGTGGTGTCCTAAACGCATTCCATAGGTGTCAAATACACTGCAGTGCATCAAGAGGTTAGTGCACTTGTTCTTGATCTAATCTAGGGCTCTAATAATTAATCTGATTAATTCTAAAATCTTAAATGGCAAATGTAGATCCGAAAACATATTAAAAGAGTTTTAATATGTTGTTTATCATTGAAATCAAATAGATAAAAATGAATCTTGCATGATACATGTGACCCTAGGTGAAAAATTTTTGAATTCAATGATATAAACTTATGTTTTTCATGCTTCCGCTCCTTTAAATGCAGCAATGTACTTGGCCTTTATAATGGAAACTGCAGTCGTACTCTGTTTGGAACTCTTCCAACTGACTACACCTCCATTACAAATGAACGCATATCCAGAGGTAGACTTTTTATCATCGATATCTAATTGGAAATCAGAATCAGTATAACCATCTAAGTGCAAGTCACCACCTCCATATATCAAGAATAAATCCTTAGTTCTTCTCAAGCACTTAAGGATATTCTTGACAGCTTTCCAGTGTTTCAAACCTGGATTGGATTGATACCTTATAGTCAAACTAACAGCATATGCGATATCCGGCCTAGTACACAGCATTGCATACATCAAACTTCCAATAGTTGAAGCATATGGAATCCTGGCCATTTTATCTCTTTCTTCAGGTGTCTTTGGAGACATCTCTTTAGAAAGGTGGATACCATGTCTCACTGGTAACAATTGTCTTTTGGAATCAAGCATGTTAAACCTCTTTAACACCTTTTCCAAGTATAGACTTTGGGATAAACCAATTATTCTTTTCGCTATATCTTTATAGATGCGAATCCCAAGAATATAGATTGCTTCCCCTAAGTCTTTCATGGAGAATGTATTTGACATCCATACCTTTATAGTTATCAACATACCTGTGTCATTACCTATCAATAGAATATTATCTACATATAAGACAAGAAAGTGATAGCACTGTCATTAACATTCTTATATACACATGGCTCATCCTCATCTTTTGGTAAAACCAAATGACTTAATGGCTTCATCAAAATGGATATTCCATCTCCTTGATGCTTGTTTCAACCCATAAAAGGATCGCTTTAGCTTGCGCATTTTGGAACCATCTTGGGATTCAAAAACCCTAGGTTGTTCCATGAAAATGTTTTCTTCAATGTATCCATTGAGAAAAGCTGTTTTGACATCCATCTGCCAAATCTCATAATCATAGTATGCAACTATTACTAATAGAATCCTAATTGATTTAAGCATGGCAACAGGCGAGAAAGTCTCCTCATAGTTGATTCCTTGCCTTTGGTGAAACCCTTTCGCTACTAGCCTTGCCTTATAGGTCTCTACCTTTCCATCAAAACCAATTTTCTTCTTGAAAACCCATTTGTTCCCTATAGGTACAATACCTTTAGGTGGGTCAACAAGATCCCAAACTTGATTCTTATACATGGAATCAATCTCGAATTTCATAGCATCAATCCATTTTGAAGAGTCTATATCTGATATAGTTTCTTCATAGGTAAATGGATCATCTCCATGATCAACTTCTTCATGAGTAGACAACTCTTGTTCTTCTTCATGAAGGAAACCATATCTCACTAGTGGGTGAGATAACCTGGTTGTTCTACAAGGAACAGCTGAAGATGTTTCATCAATAGGTGTAGGTTGACTAGATGAATCTATATCCATCTGATCTATTGGTTGGTCAAAATTTTCTAATTCTAACTCTATTTGTCTTCCTTTGCTTCCTTCTTGAACAAACTGTTGCATCTCTACTTACCACAACCTTTTGTGATGTAGAAAAATAAAAATAATATCCAAAACTATCTTTTGAATATCCAACAAATCGAACTTTTTCTGATTTGATGTCTAATTTATCAGTGTTCAGCTTTTTGATATAAACTGGACAACCCCAAATCTTAACATGCTTAAGACTTGGTTTTCTTCCATGCCATATCTCATAATGTGTGGAAGATGCTGGTTTTGATGGAATCCTATTCAGAATATGCAAAGCTAATTCTAATGCAAATCCCCAAAAAGGAGATTGGCATATCAGTATAGCTCATCATACTATGTACCATATCCACTAGGGTAAGATTTCTCCTTTTAGATACACCATTCAGATGTGGTGTTCCTGGAGGAGTCAGCTAGGAAACAATGCCATGCTCTCTCAAGTATTCATCAAATTTAGTACTCAAGTATTCACCTCCACGAACTGATCGAAGAGCTTTAATACTTTTTCCTGTTTGATTTTCTACTTCAGATTTAAATTTTTTGAACTTTTCAAATGATTTATGTTTGTATTTCAACAAATACAAATACCCAAATCTTGATTTATCATCAGTAAAGGTAATAAAATAATGAAAATTACCTTTAGCCATTTCTTTAAATGGACCACATACATCACTATGTATTAGCTCCAAAATATTTTCAGCTCTTAGTCCTTGTCCAATAGAGGTGATCAAGTCATTTTGCCCTGAAGGCAGGATTCATAAGTTGGAGTAGGTCCAAAACCCAATGAAAATAAAATCCCCATTTTCTCTAGTTTTGTAATCCTATCTTCTGCAACATGACCTAACCTTAAGTGCCAAATATATTTTGAACTTGAGTTGATTTTCACCATGGCATTGCATTCTTTTAGATTACTTACATTAGATTTGTATTTAACTTTATTATCTAAATAATAAAGTCTATCATGCATATAACCCAAATCAACATATTTATTTCGAAAATAAATATTACAAACATCATTTATGAACTGAAATTCATAACTACCTCTAGTCAAACTAGATATAGAAATGATGTTCTTAAAAGCATCAGGTATATGCAAAACCTTATTTAAATACAAAACATGTCCACAAAGGTATAAAGATTTAGATCATATGGCTAAGGCTTCAACAGTTGAGCCATTGCCAATCTGGAGTCTAATATCTCGTTACTGCAAGCTTCTATTATTGGCTATACTCTGGGCAGTTCCTATTCCAGTGCCCATCATTCTGGCAGTGGAAACACTTTCCTTTGCCTTTGTCAGCTTTGGTCTTTATTTTCTGTTTGGCTATCTTCTTGGAAGATCCTGGAACTTGAGGTTTCTTTTTCTTATTGCCCTTCTTCTTGTTTGGACTTTCCAAGCAGAGGAAGATGAAATCAAAGCTACCTCTTTTCCTTTATTTCCTGGCATATTCTTTTGGGCAATAACTAGCATATTGAGTAAACCAGCCAAGGTACATTCCTGTTTAGTCATATGGAAATTTGTTACAAAATTCCCAAAAGACTTAGGAAGGGACTAAAGGATCAAATCCGTCTTTAGTTGGAAATCCATGTTAAAGTCAGGATGTTCCAGTTGCTCAATCAGCCAAATCATCTTGTAGACATGATCCCTAACATTCTGTCCCTTAGACATCCTCATGCGGAATAGCTGTCTAGATATCTCATACCTAGCATTTCTGCTGTGCTCACCATACAACTCATGTAGGTGAGGGAGGATCTCACTCGCACTCTGTATGTTCTCATGCTGCTTCTGTAACTCATTACTCATGGAAGCAAGCATGTAAAACTTAGCTCTCATATCATGCTCCTTCCACTTGTCTAAAGTTTCATGTTCGTCTTGAGTGGCCTCTAGAGGTAAGGGACCTGGAACATTTGAGTCTAGAACATATCCTATATGTTCAAGGTTCAGGACAAGTTTCAAATTTCTTAGCCAATTAGATAAATTAGGTCCTGTCAACCTATTGCAATCAAGTATGTTTGCAATGATATTGGATGGTAGTGGTTGTTTTGTGCTCATTATTATCAGAAAATTAACTTCAGAAAATAACCAGATTAATTAGTAAATGTATCATGTAATTAACCAAAATGATTATGGTCTTTTAATTAAATTGGTCCTCCCACTAACTTAGCGAATCCTACACTTCCAAAGTAGAAAACGGAAATCCTAGTTGGATGGATTTCTAGTGGGTGATTGAATTCTTATAATTCTATTGATCATCCTTAGGGACATCCATTATTGGAATTACAATAAACTATAAGTGAGCAACTCCTTGCCCATCACATCTCATGTGAGGTTTAATCCTTTACCTAGCCCCTAATGTTCAAAATCTCAGGTACATCCATTATTGACTTATCTTGCACTAGTTAAGTTGATCCCATTGAGCCAGTAATTATGCAAATAATTTGAATGTCCTCAGGTACATCCAATATTAGCCACCAAACCATTTACATATTTACAACATCTCATGCTTAACAATTATTCTTAAGAAAATCTCTTAAATTAATTGTATCTTATGTAATTATTTAAAATTTCTTAAAATAATTGCCTCAATGGAGGGCCTATGTTATAATTATTTTAATTATACCATTTCCATCTTAATCATTTGTTTGGAAGATTTTATGGTCGTCCTAATTACTATTAAGGTCTCGCTTTGCACATTATCCAATTAGCATGCATATATCATATACTTGCATACATTCCCATGCATCTCATGCATTCATGGATAATAAATAAATATGGTATGATCATGGACTTTTCTAAAGGATTCAATTCTGAGCCACCAAGAATTGAATCAGGGTATTCCTAGGTGCATTTCATTCATTCATATTACAAGAGTTGCTGAAGGAGTACATAATCAACACTTGATCTTGAATTCCTCCCACTGGTCCCACCAATGCTCTTGACCTCCTTGATCTTCTTGCAAACCAATTACATAGTAATCCTTCGCATACCAAGGCGAATTTATAAGAACTAAATAAATGAAATTACTACCCAAAAGTTATTACTACCTTAATAATACATGCCCAAAATAAATTAAAATAAATTAATTAATTTACAACGCAAAGAAACATAAAAGAAATAAATCCAATCACATTGGTCTTTTATAGTCCATGATCATCCATCATGCATATCACTATATAACAATTGAATAAAACATACATACTTAAATTAAATTGAATATCTCATATTCAACTTAAAAATCCAGATTTGAATATGATTCAAACAAATTTAAAAATTCATATTTGAATCACATTCAAACAAATTTAAAAATTCAGATTTGAATTACATTCAAACAAATTTAAAAAAATCAGATTTGAATCACATTCAAACAACTTTAAAAATTCAGATTTGAATCACATTCGAACAACTTTAAAAATTCATATTTGAATCACATTCAAATAACTTTTAAAATTCTGATTTGAATCAAAAATTAATTGTGTGATTAAAACTCTAATTAAACAATTTAATTAGACATAAAATGGATATAATTATGAGCATTAGATCATACAACAATTGCTCAAGCATTGCCCAAAACCATGCGCATCATTAGGAATGAACAAACCTTGTGCACACATGGACTCCAATCCAAGCTGCCACCTTTTCTCATTGCAACTAGCAATGATCAATCATCTCATGATCAAATCACACAATAAAATTATATAATCATCAATAGTGGCTCTGATACCAATTTGAAGGAGCGGAAGCTGTAACACCCCCGTTGCATAGCCTGGTATATTTCACTGTTCCGGTGACCGGTGTCGGTCCGGACAATTAATGGAATTAGGGCCACACTTAAGACAATTTGAGAAGCCATAAACACAAATAATTAGTAATGTTTAATTAGTTAACTATAAATAAGAAAAAATAGAACATAAGAGGTTAAATGAGCCCAGAGTCACAGCGATGAGTGACCTCCTCGGGAACGACTGCGAAGTCATTTTAAACTCAAATTTCGAACTGTAAAAAAGTGACGCTGCGGTCCTTAGGACCCTTATGAACACAGTGAAAAAGAGAAAATCACGAAAAAAAACTGTTAAGTCAGTAAAATAATTAGGTCAGGGAGCCGGAAGAAATATTGGATTATTTACAAACCGGGATGAACCGGCGAGGGGCAATTTGATCAATTGACCCCGAAAGCTGACTCCTGACCTAACTGTCAAATAAAATCGGAGAAAAGAAAATTTCGGAATCGAGAATTAAATTAAAGAAATAATAGAAAAATAGAAAAAAAAAGAGAGGAAAATGAAAAAGTGAAAAGGTGATGACATCATGCATGACATCATGCATGATGCCATAAGTGTTAATTAATTAATTTGATTTTTTTTGTGGTCTTCCATAAGATAAAGATAAAAGAAAAGAAAAGAAAAAAAAAATAATAAAACACAAGTCTTCTTCAAAAAAACGTCACTCTCTCTCTCCCACACCAAAACCACCATGAAAGCTCATTTTTGAGCTTGAAGAACCCAAAATCCAACCATAGAAAATTGTCCTACCATAACTAGACTTTGTTTGGGCAACTAGGAAGGAAGATTCAAGGAACAGAAAGAAGAAAAATTTGAAGAAAAGGGAGAAGAAATTCTGCACACAAGGTTAGTAAACTAAACTTGAATTGTTAGTTGATTTAGTTATGTTTATAGCTTAATTAACCTAGAAATATACTTAAAATGAAAAGAAAACATTTGTGAAGGACCAAACTGAAAATTTGGCCAACTAGGGTTACTATGCATATGTTTGAGTTTTGATTGAATTCAATATGCTAGGCAAGTTTGTTTGAATGAAGTAGTAAGATTGAGATGTTTAGAATTAGTAAAATGTAACAAATTAAGTGAGTTAGGGTTTTGGACCTAGGGTTTTGAGGCAAATTTTGGAGAAATGCATAAATGATGACTTTGACCTATTGTGAGCTGAAAAATGGTCAATAATGACCAAAGAAGATGTGTAGGAATTGTTTGAATGAAAACCAAATTCGTAGGTCAGCAGCATGACCAAACCCACTTTGAAGGACCAAAACTCAAATTTTACAAGTCCAATTGATATGCCACCAATTGGAGATGAAAATAGACATAAAAGAGCACAATTTTCATTAAGGAACTATGGCCAAAAACTGACCAAAACTTGGTGAAACAATTGACCAAAGTGAATTGATAGCGGTACTGCCACTTTGCACTAAATCGACCAAATGAGCGATGGCTGTTCATTTGGTCATTACTCGAGCTAGGTAGGTCAAATTGACCTGAAAGTTTAACCGTAATTAGATGAGATATAGACCTAAAACTTTCATGAAGAACATCACCCCAGATTATGCGATTAACCCTTTCAAAATCATTGAGCAAAATTAAATTATTGTACCTGCAACTCTGCAGATTTTCAGTTGAGCAGTAAGGTTTGGATAGCTATAACTCTCTCTAGAAAACTCGGATTTAGGCGATTCTTGAACCGATGGAAACCTAAGACATAGTAGAACATTTCATATGAAGAAAGTTAGACCAAATTATGAACTTAACTTGATCAAATTACTGACCAAAGTTGGATCAAAATCTGCCAGAACCCAAAATTTCAGCATGAACAGTGCACGTGAACAGTAAACTTATTTTGGCCATAACTTGAGCTACAAAACTCCGATTGAGGTGATCCAAAAATGAGAATACACTTAAGACAATAAGGAACATTTTCTATGAAGGAAGTTTTGTCAAATTCCAACAGTAGATCGACCAATGGAATAGTGCAACTTCGGAGAACCAAAACCGAAAATTGGCAATTTTGCCAAAATGACCTAAGCTTTAAACAAATGACCAAAACCAACAAGTTTAATGACCAAAATGTGGTATGTGGGTGAAGTTAGAGTTCCCATACCTATTAAGCCTTAAAAAGTCAACAATTTGACTTGAATAGTGCAGTGAATAGTAACCCGAAACACAAAATTTAAAGAATGTCGAATTTAGCACGTTAGAGCTAAGTAATTGTGAAGCTAAATTTATTTTGGATTTATGTTAAGTTCTAGTACTGAAACATTGTAAAATTATGTGCTTCAGTTGAAAAGAATATCGGAAAGGAACCCGAGGAACCGAGTCGAGACTAAGGAACGACTCGTCTGAGGTTTGTGCACAATAAATCCTATTTAAGCATTTTACCCTTGAAAAATTGATTTAGCATGCAGTATGAATTTATGAACTTTTGTGTTGCCACCTTGTGATCAAATTGTAACTTTGGAAATTGATTTGATTTTTGTATGCAATATTTGAATGAAATATTTGAAATGGATTTTATGTTCACACTTAGCATGACAGTTACTTATTATTCCTCCTCCATTTATGGGGTTGAGATCGTTTATTTTCCTCCTTCTCTGGCTTGCCAGTTGAGGTTGTAGATCGGATGAGTACTCATTAGCTAGCTAGCCACCTCCCTCATTGATTTCGATTAATGGGGTTGTAGATTGCTTTGTCGTGGTGTACAACGCGGCATTGATCGGAAATTTTGTGTCATGGCTTAAGTTGTGTATAACTTGGCAACACTGTGTTTATGAAAATTGTTTGACTAAACTGTGTTTAATAGATTATTTGACAAAATGGTGTTATTATGAACTTTGATCATTATTGAAATGTGATTGAGAAACATTTGAATTGTATTTGGCAATGAATGATTTATTTAGTGCATTTTAAATTTTTATTGTGCACCACTGAGTATTTTTATACTTAGTGATGGCTTATTTTGCTGTCGCAGATAAGAGCAAAGAAAAAGTAGCAGAGTGAGCTGCGATTAAATCGAGGATTACATTGATCTTTTGTACGGGTATTGTTTTATACCCTTATGGTTATTTTGATGTAAATACTGTAATGTCATAAGTATCAATGTAAATTGAGCAGTTGTAAATAAATTATAATAATATTATTTTAGATTTGCTTCTGTAAAATTCATATTTGTACATATGAATTTCCTGCTTTATGTTTTATGAATGAAATTATTAAATATTCTGAGTTGACAAATTTGATTTGGATTGTGGAGCTGTTTTGGAGTGAATTGATTTGAGTTGAATTGTGAATTATTGGAGGTTGAGAGATGTGAAACATTTTTGGGAGTGCTTTTTTACAAGTATTTGAAGAACTAGTTTCTCAAAATACAGAGGGAACTCTGTCAAAATTTTTATAAAATTTGCGGCAAAATTAAAATGGACAAAAATTTTTATTAGTATTTAAACTTGAATAAATGATTTTAAATTCTTATCAAAATGCTCACCACTTCCAAAATGTAAGGAAATTGTTTTAAAATCCCTTGTAGGGTACTTAATGAGTTATCGGTAGGTGAAGTTCGGTAGTTCATTAAGTATTCTACGGGATCATGTTGTGCCTTACGGAGGGGTAAGGTGTGACATGTTTTAGTGGTATCAGAGCATGGTTTTGCAATAAATTTTGACTATGTATGTGAATATTTCTTTGATAAGTACAACTGCTCAAGTGTCTTTAATTGATACATATGACATATTTACATCATGAATATGCACTAATGGAGGTCCACCTCCTTGTGTTTGGTCTCAGGAAGTAGAAAATTGTAAAAAACGGAATGGAAGGAGGAGATCATTCCGAAGAACAATCTATTGAGGCTGAGGTACAAGGGGAAGCCCCAGCACTCCAGAATGTGAGTGGGTCAGCCACTCCAGCACCTACTCTAGCATGATTTCTGCTCAATTTATGCAGATGGTCGCTTCTTTCAACAAATGGCGGGTAATGTGCCACCCCAAGCTCGGATGCGATGCACTGTAGCACAACCACATCCCTCGGCTCAGTATGAAAAATTGATGAAATTTGGGGCCACCGAGTTTAAAGGCCTTTGTGGATCCACCGGAAGCGAAACGATGGTTGGAAAGAATGGAGCAGGTTTTAGAAAGCTGCGATTACCTGGAAGAGATGAAGTTCGAATATTCTGTTTCCTTATTACAAGGGGATGCCTATGAATGGTGGAAGACCATCCCCATAGCACAGTGGAGCCACTGTGTTAACACAGTCGGACTTCTTGAGGAGTTTCGCGAGAAATGGGTCCGATGCATATGTGGATATGAAACTACAAGAATTCTGAGTGCGAAACAAGGGAACCGAATGCGAGAATATGAGAGAGATTTCTTGAGGCTAAGCCACTATCTTTGGAAGCTTAGTCTCCACCCAGAGACAGATGCAAGAGGTTTGAGTTCGGGCTAAAGGCGATGCGAGAATGCAAGTTGTGGGTTTGGACATCGAATTTTGCTGAATTGATCTCACAAGCCTTGGAATTAGAAAGGATAGAATCAGAAGGCGGTGAAGAAGGGTTCACAAGAGAAAGAAAAGCTGAAAAGACTCTTGAACAAGCATCTGGAAGTGGTTGCAGGAAGAGGAAAGCAGTTTGGGGATCTAGCTCCCTAGAGGCAGAGGCAGATTTTACGGCCAAAGACCACCACAGTGCAGTCGTGAGACAATGAGCACCCAGGAGCTCTATCGGTCCGGCGGTGTGAAACGTGTGGTAGAACTCATGGTGGGGTTTGTTTCAAGGCTCTTTGGTGCATGCTTTAATTGTGGAGGAAGCGGACATTTCGCTAAGGATTGCACTAGTCCGCGCCGGTCTGGATATTTCACTACATATGAAGGATCAGCCCAAGTCTCTGCACCAGGGTCACGATCATTGCTAGAGGTAAAGCGGTAGGGGTCTGGTAACACCCACGGAAGTCGAGCACGTTAACCGGCCGATTACCTAGTGGCGCACGATCGAGTGTATACCATGCGTCAGAGGGAAGAGGCTGAAACATCAGATGTTGTAGCTGGTATTTTCTCCATCCTTGACCAAGATGTGTATGTGTTATTTGATCCTGGCTCCACACATTTGTATGTTAGTGCTAGTGTGATGTGTTCAACTGCTATTCAGTGTGTACCAATGGACTATGATGTGCTAGTAACTAGTCCATTAGGCCAGGAGGTCAGGGTAAATAGGCTATATAGAGATTGTCCTTTGGTGATCCAAGGACACACTTTTCTGTCTGATTTAATTGAAATGCCCTTCAGAGATTATGACATTATCTTGGGCATGGATTGGTTAGCCAGGCATCATGCCATGATTGATTGTATACTGAAGACAGTCACTTTTGATCTTCCTCAGTATGGTGATGTAGTAATACATGGGGAGAGGCAGTTATTGCCTTCAAACATCATTTCAGCTGCACTAGCCAGAAAAATGATTAGAAAAGGGTGTGAGGCGTACTTGGCACATGTGATAGACACCCAAGTGGAGAGTCCAGCATTGGAGGACATTCCTACTGTATGTGACTTTCCAGATGTGTTTCCTGATGAATTGCCAGGATTACCTCCAGAAAGAGAAGTGCAGTTTGAAATTGATGTTATGCCTGGTGTGGACCCAATCTCCATAACACCACACAGAATGGCACCAGCAGAATTGAAAGAATTGAAAGTGCAATTGCAAGAATTGCTTGACAAGGGCTTTATCTGTCCTAGTGTGTCACCTTGGGGAGCGCCAGTGTTGTTTGTAAAGAAGAAAGATGGCACTCTCCGTTTGTGTATTGACTATCGGCAGTTGAATAAGGTGACAATAAAGAACAGATATCCATTACCCCGTATTGATGAATTGTTTGATCAGTTGAGGGGTGCAGCTGTATTCTCCAAAATTGACCTGAGATCAGGTTATTATCAGCTGAAAGTTCAAAAGCAGAGTATTTCAAAAACTGCCTTCAGAACTCGCTATGGCCATTATGAATTCTTGGTCATGCCGTTCGGGTTAACTAATGCTCCGACTGCTTTTATGGATCTGATGAACACTATCTTCAGACCATACCTCGACCAGTTTGTTGTGGTATTTATTGATGATATATTGGTCTATTCGAGGAATGTAGAAGAGCATGATAGACATCTGCGGATTGTACTGCAGACTTTGAGAGAGAAACAGCTATATGCCAAATTGTCGAAGTGTGAATTTTGGTTGAAGGAAATATCTTTCTTGGGGCATGTAGTATCAGAAGAGGGCATCAAGGTAGATCCAAGTAAGATTGAAGCTATCCTTAATTGGAAGCCACCCAGAAATGTCACAGACATTCGCGATTTTAGGGTTAATGGATACTATCGTCGATTTGTGAAAGGATTCTCCATGTTGGCATCTCCATTGACCAAGCTACTTAGAAAGGATGTGAAATTTGGTGACGGACAAATGCGGCAAAGTTTTGATGAATTGAAAAGATGTTTGTGAGGCTCGATCTGACTTTACCCACGGGTAAAGAATATACTGATTCTGTGATGCTTCTCACAATGGGTTAGGTTGTGTGTTGATGCAAAATCAAAATGTCATTGCCTATGCATCACGCCAGCTAAAACCGCATGAGAGGAATTATCCGACACATGACTTGGAGCTTGCAGCCATTGTGTTTGCTCTTAAGATCTGGAGGCATTATTTGTATGGGGAGAAGTGCTACATCTACACAGATCATAAGAGTTTGAAGTATTTGGGCACCCAGAAAGAGTTAAATTAGAGACAGAGGAGATGGTTAGAGTTGATTAAAGACTATGATTATGCGATAGACTATCGGCCGGAAAGCTAATGTTGTGGTGATGCCTAAGTTGCAAGACTATGGCAAGTCTACGGGTTACTCCTTTGTCTTTGGTACATGAGTTGAGGTTATTACATGCCAGTTTAGAGATTAATGATGATGGGCAGGCAGCAGTTGCATGGCATGTACAGCCAGTGTTGATTGTTTAGATCAGAATGGCTGCTCGAATGATGAAAGGTATCGAAGCTGTTGGAAGAAGTCCTACGGGCAAGAAACGAGTTCTCAATCGAGATGATGGTTTCTTTGCTACACGAGCGAGAATGTGTGTTCCTAATGATGTTGATTTGAGGCAGATCATTTTGAAGGAAGCACATGAGTCTCCTTTGCCATGCACCACAGTGGTAGAAAAATGTATAGAGGGCTAAAGGAGCATTCTTGGTGGATGGGTATGAAGAGAGATGTGGCGAGTTTGTGTCCAAATGCCTAACTTGTCGAAATAAAGGCGAGCATCAAGTACCCACTGGTTGTTACATCCACTACGGTCTTGGAATGGAAATGGGAAAGAATAACGATGGATTTTGTTATGGGACTTCCGAGGACACAGAAGAGTCATGATGCAGTTTGGGTCATTGTTGACAGACTGACTAAATCTGCTCATTTTCTGCCAGTTCGGATGGACTATAGTTTAGAAAGATTGGCCAAGTTATACATCGATGAGATTGTGAGACTGCATGGAGTGCGGTATCCATCGTGTCGACAGAGATCCTAGGTTCACTTCTAGATTGCAGGGTAGTCTTGAGAGCCCTAGGAACTAGATTGAACTTGATCTTGCATTCCACCCCAGACGGATGGCGATGCGAGAGGGTAATTCAGATCTTGGAGGACATGCTACGGGCTTGTGTGATTGAGTTTGAGGGTAGTTGGGATACACACTTGCCTTTGATTGAGTTTGCTTACAACAACAGCTACCAATCAAGCATTGGGATGCCTCTATATGAAGCTTTGTATGGCAGGAAATGTAGAACCCCGTTGTGTTGGGATGACGTGGGTGAAAGAAAAATGATTGGACCCGAAATTATTCAACAGACTGAAGAGAAAATCAAGGTGATCAGGGGTCGACTTAAAACTGCATCAGACCGTCAAAAGTCCTATGTTGATTTGAAAAGAAGGGATATTGAGTATGCAGTGGGTGAGAAAGTTTTCCTCAAGGTTTCTCCTTGGAAGAGGATTATGAGATTCGGCAGAAAGGGGAAACTAAGTCCTCGTTTTATTGGGCCATATGAGGTTCTGGAAAGAGTGGGTCCTTTGGCATATCGATTGGCACTACCTCCAGAGTTGGAGAAGATACATAATGTCTTCCATGTGTCCAAGTTGAGAAGGTATCGATCAGACCCATCTCATGTACTACCAGTAGAAGAAATAGAAGTGAATCCAGACCTCACATATGAAGAAGAACCCATAAAGATTCTGGCTTATGAGGTGAAGCAGCTACGGAATAAGCAGATACCGTTGGTAAAAGTGCTGTGGAACCATCATTCGGGCCAAGAAGCTACTTGAGAACGAGAAGAGGACATGAGGAGACAACACCCACAGCTGTTCAGAGATTGATACCAGGTAAAAATTTCGAGACGAAATTTATTTAAGGGGAGAATTATAACGCCCCGTTGCATAGCACAGTATATTTCATCATTACAGTGACCGGTGTCGGTCCGGACAATTAATGGAATTAGGGCCACACTTAAGACAATTTGAGAAGCCATAAACACAAATAATTAGTAATGTTTAATTAGTTAACTATAAATAAGAAAAAACAGAACATAAGAGGTTAAACGAGCCCAGAGTCACAGCGATGAGTGACCTCCTCGGGAACGACTGCGAAGTCGTTTTAAACTCAAATTTCGAACCGTAAAAAAGTGATGCTGCAGTCCTTAGGACCCTTATGAACACAGTGAAAAAGAGAAAATCATGAAAAAAAACTGTTAAGTCAGTCAAATAATTAGGTCAGGGAGCCGGAAGAAATATTGGATTATTTGCAAACCAGGATGAACCGGCGAGGGGCAATTTGATCAATTGACCGAGAGTGACTCGACCTAATCACAAATAAAATCGGAGAAAAAAAAATTTCGGAATCGAGAATTAAATTAAAGAACTAATAGAAAAATAGAAAAAAAAAAAGAGAGGAAAATGAAAAAGTGAAAAGGTGATGACATCATGCATGACATCATGCATGATGCCATAAGTGTTAATTAATTAATTTGATTTTTTTTTGTGGTCTTCCATAAGATAAAGATAAAAGAAAAGACAAGAAAAAAAAATAATAAAACACAAGTCTTCTTCAAAAAAACGTCACTCTCTCTCTCCCACACCAAAACCACCATGAAAGCTCATTTTTGAGCTTGAAGAACCCAAAATCCAACCATAGAAAATTGTCCTACCATAACTAGACTTTGTTTGGGCATCTAGGAAGGAAGATTCAAGGAAAAGAAAGAAGAAAAATTTGAAGAAAAGGGAGAAGAAATTCTGCACACAAGGTTAGTAAACTAAACTTGAATTGTTAGTTGATTTAGTTATGTTTATAGCTTAATTAACCTAGAAATATACTTAAAATGAAAAGAAAACATTTGTCAAGGACCAAACTGAAAATTTGGCCAACTAGGGTTACTATGCATATGTTTGAGTTTTGATTAAATTCAATATGCTAGGCAAGTTTGTTTGAATGAAGTAGTAAGATTGAGATGTTTAGAATTAGTAAAATGTAACAAATTAAGTGAGTTAGGGTTTTGGACCTAGGGTTTTGAGGCAAATTTTGGAGAAATGCATAAATGATGACTTTGACCTATTGTGAGCTGAAAAATGGTCAATAATGACCAAAGAAGATGTGTAGGAATTGTTTGAATGAAAACCAAATTCGTAGGTCAGCAGCATGACCAAACCCACTTTGAAGGACCAAAACTCAAATTTTACAAGTCCAATTGATATGCCACCAATTGGAGATGAAAATAGACATAAAAGAGCACAATTTTCATTAAGGAATTATGGCAAAAAACTGACCAAAACTTGGTGAAACAATTGACCAAAGTGAATTGATAGCAGGCTGCCACTGCACTAAACTGACCAAATGAACAGTAACTATTCATTTGGTCATAACTCGAGCTAGGTAGGTCAAATTGACCTGAAATTTTAACCGTAATTAGATGAGATATAGACCTAAAACTTTCATGAAGAACATCACCCAGATTATGCCATTAACCCTTTCAAAATCATTGAGCAAAATTAAATTACTGTACCTGCAACTCTGCAGATTTTCAGTTGAGCAGTAAGGTTTGGATAGCTATAACTCTCTCTAGAAAACTCAGATTTAGGCGATTCTTGAACCGATGGAAACCTAAGACATAGTAGAACATTTCATATGAAGAAATTTAGACCAAATTATGAACTTAACTTGATCAAATTACTGACCAAAGTTGGATCAAAATCTGCCAGAACCCAAAATTTCAGCATGAACAGTGCACGTGAACAGTAAACTTATTTTGGCCATAACTTGAGCTACAAAACTCCGATTGAGGTGATCCAAAAATGAGAATACACTTAAGACAATAAGGAACATTTTCTATGAAGGAAGTTTTGTCAAATTCCAACAGTAGATCGACCAATGGAATAGTGCAACTTCGGAGAACCAAAACCGAAAATTGGCAATTTTGCCAAAATGACCTAAGCTTTAAACAAATGACCAAAACCAACAAGTTTAATGACCAAAATGTGGTATGTGGGTGAAGTTAGAGTTCCCATACCTATTAAGCCTTAAAAAGTCAACAATTTGACTTGAATAGTGCAGTGAATAGTAACCCGAAACACAAAATTTAAAGAATGTCGAATTTAGCACGTTAGAGCTAAGTAATTGTGAAGCTAAATTTATTTTGGATTTATGTTAAGTTCTAGTACTGAAACATTGTAAAATTATGTGCTTCAGTTGAAAAGAATATCGAAAAGGAATCCGAGGAACCGAGTCGAGGCTAAGGAACAACTCGTCTGAGGTTTGTGCACAATAAATCCTATTTAAGCATTTTACCCTTGAAAAATTGATTTAGCATGCAGTATGAATTTATGAACTTTTGTGTTGCCACCTTGTGATCAAATTGTAACTTTGGAAATTGATTTGATTTTTGTATGCAATATTTGAATGAAATATTTGAAATGGATTTTATATTCACACTTAGCATGACAGTTACTTATTATTCCTCCTCCATTTATGGGGTTGACATCGTTTATTTTCCTTCATCTCTGGCTTGCCAGTTGAGGTTGTAGATCGGATGAGTACTCATTAGCTAGCTAGCCACCTCCCTCATTGATTTCGATTAATGGGGTTGTAGATTGCTTTGTCGTGGTGTACAACGCGGCATTGATCGGAAATTTTGTGTCATGGCTTAAGTTGCGTATAACTTGGCAACACTGTTTTATGAAAATTGTTTGACTAAACTGTGTTTACTAGATTATTTGACAAAATGGTGTTATTATGAACTTTGATCATTATTGAAATGTGATTGAAAAACATTTAAATTGTATTTGGCAATGAATGATTTATTTATTGCATTTTAAATTTTTATTGTGCACCACTGAGTATTTTTATACTCAGTGATGGCTTATTTTTTGCATGAGATAAGAGCAAGGAAAAAGCAGCAGAGTGAGCTGCGATTAAATTGAGGATTACATTGATCTTTTGTACGGGTATTGTTTTATACCCTTATGGTTATTTTGATGTAAATACTGTAATGTCATAAGTATCAATGTAAATTGAGCAGTTGTAAATAAATTATAATAATATTATTTTAGATTTTCTTCTGTAAATTTAATATTTGTACATATGAATTTCCTGCTTTATGTTTTATGAATGAAATTATTAAATATTCTGAGTTGACAAATTTGATTTGGATTGTGGAACTGTTTTGGAGTGAATTGATTTGAGTTGAATTGTGAATTATTGGAGGTTGAGAGATGTGAAACATTTTTGGGAGTGCTTTTTTACAGGTATTTGAAGAACTGGTTTCTCAAAACACAGAGGGAACTCTGTCAAAATTTTTATAAAATTTGCGGCAAAATTAAAATGGACAAAAATTTTTATTAGTATTTAAACTTGAATAAATGATTTTAAATTCTTATCAAAATGCTCACCACTTCCAAAATGTAAGGAAATTGTTTTAAAATCCCTTGTAGGGTACTTAATGAGTTATCGGTAGGTGAAGTTCGGTAGTTCATTAAGTATTCTACGGGATCATGTTGTGCCTTACGGAGGGGTAAGGTGTGACAGAAGCATAAAAAACACAAGTTTATATCATTGAATTCAAAAATTTTTCACCTAGGGTCACATGAATTATGCAAGATTCATTTTTATCTATTTGATTTCAATGATAAACAACATATTAAAACTATTTTAATATGTTTTGGATCTAGATTTTCTATTTAATATTTTAGAATTAATCAGATTAATTCATTAGAACCCTAGATTAGATCAAGAACAAGTGCACTAACCTTTTGATGCACTGCAGTGTGTTTGACACCTTTGGGATGCATCTTAGGACACCAGATGTTGTCCCTCTAGCTTTTCCACGCCAAGATCACCTATGACAGCCCTTGAATAGCTTCTAAAGCTTTTTCTATGAATTAGAAAATCAAGTTTTGCCTTTTGAGAGATTACAGATATAAACAGGACACTAGAAACAATTTTTAGTATTTTTAATTCAAGAGATTGTTTGCTAATCTCTTTAAAATGATGAGAGATGAAGAAGAAGAGAAGGGGGAGGCTTATTGGGTGGTGGCACCAAAGAGAGCAGTAGCCTTGTTATTATTTTCTTTCATAACAACACATTATATAGCTAGGTCATCACTTAAAACCCTTATCACATGTCACCTTCTAATTGGCTCTAGGTTTAATTGACCCAATCACATTGTGCTAAGTGTCAAACCTATATTTAATCTTGACTTTGATCATCTTATATAATTAAAAGACATTTGGTAAGTTTACGTGTAGTGCCATTTGCACCATCTAATGGTGCCACATGTCACCCTGTGAAATGACCAAAATACCCTCGTGTCTTAATTTTGAGTTCTCAAACCAAAATAATTATTTTTCTTCTTCTAATCAATTTATATCAAATATAAATTAATTAATTAATCTCTATTAATTAATTTTTCATTAATTAAATTCATATTTAAACACTTTAAATATAAATTTAACTTATACTATACATCAAATAACCTAGATTTGGTTTCAAGTCATGCTAGGAACTTTGCAATCTAATTGCAAACCAAACCTATTTAATTAATCAATTAAACTCTTTAATTAATTAATTAAATCATATTTAATTTGGTGATTACTTGTGTATGTGTATGACTTACTAGGCTCATCACTAATTGGCAATGAGACATGATATCAACTCTTAATATCATCAGAACTCTTTCTTACCATAAATGATTTCTCTAAATCATTTTATGCAGCTCATAGACTATGGTTAACACCTAGCATAGCTTGCCATAGCCACCCAATCAGTAATAAGGTTTACCTTAAATGAACTTATAATCATATATTACCATGCACTAGAATCTCTCTATTACAAAATCCCAATTCGAGCTGGAGTCATGGTTTATGTCAAATCCCATTTGTTATGAATATTATGTTCTCTTTTAATTCCAGTTCTTGATTTAAAAGTTTTTCTCATCAGAAACTCTTTTCTAATTAAATCTATCTATCCTGGCTAGGAACTTGAAACATCAAGAATAATTAAATGAACATAGGATTTTATCCCTATTTACTTAGAGGAATAGATTCCATCTTGATCAACACCTACCTCCATATATAACTAGTAGGAGCTAACACATGGCCATATACCCATACACAGTACAAGTATGAAAGTAGTATCAAACTCAAACCACCTATATACAAGATAACTATGATATCTCAGGTCTAAAGATTATATGCACTGATATGATTTATGACAATGCATTGACAAGAGTGAACTCCATGTACTTGTCATAAGTGTCACTGGTTCGACCTACTTATCATGTATAAGTGTCTATCATGTTTGTTATATGGCATGAGACTCACCATTCCATCTTATTTACATCTCATATAAATAACTTAGGAATAAACATGATTACAATCTTTCTGGATAAGTCATGTCCTTATTGTGAAGTATCCTCAATTGTGAATCTATTTATGATACTTTGTGCTAGAAATACTGTCACTCATATTCTTAATAACTTAAGAATAGAATTTCTAACAAAATATCAATGGACCTTTTCTATTACACATAAAATATATTATGTAAATGGAAAAGTGAAAATGCCTTTTATTAATAAAATATGTATAAGATACATACTAAATGATATGCTCTAGGGCATACTACTAATAATAGCATGCATTAAAAACACAGAATATAGAATCAAAGAACAAAACTCAATTCTATTAAATAATCTCAGTATATACCCATAACAGAAACTAAAGGTGCTACTCTCCTAATCCTAGAATTAAACAAACTACTCATTCATATTGAGTTTCACAAATATACTGAAATTAAAGTAACACAACATAAGACAATTTGAGGAAATATAACAAAAGAACCTAGAACAAAGATCTATAGCCTTAAACTTTTGGAACTTCAGTTGAGAGTCCTTCTCCCTAATGCTGAAGTAGATTCTCTCCAAGTTACTTAGAGAACTAGGGTTTGAAGTAAACTAAAACTGACTTTAACTTGAACTAAAAGCTCTCTTGCATGTTTGGGTCTTCTAGTATTTATATCAGGTTCCTCAGAGTTATGTTTTAGAGTCCTAAAAGCCTAAGAAGTATTTTCAAATGAGTGAAAGGGAATTAAAATTGAAACAAAAGTTTATCTATTGCAAAGTGCATGGCCCTAAGTCTCTGAACTGATTCGAGCATCATTGATGAAGGAGACAACAAGTTACATAAGGATAGGAAGTTTACACAGGGCTACTAACATGGCCCGTGTACTGTTATCTCTCCACGGTTCTTCAGGTCTTGAATTTTGGAAGGTTGCACAGGGCCTGGTGATTTACACGGGGTCTATTACATGATCCATGTGATGTGGCTTTTCCATGCCTTCTTCGATTTCTCTTGACAAGGGAGTTACATGGGTCAAGCTCCATGCTTACATGTCCCATGTAATGTTATGCAGGAGCCTTTCTTGCTTTTCCTTTTTCCAAACTTGTCCAAGTGAGTTCCAAGCCTTCAATCTCCTTTAAAACACCTAAAAAGATACAGAAAACATGGAATTAAGTAAAGATTAACAAAATTAATTAAAACTAATAAAACTAAGTAATATGCATGCAATTGACTACCTAAATGCTATGAAATGCAATGCAATAGGGCCTTGAAATACCTATATGATATACGTGCATCAAGCCAACAACTAAATCACTCATCTGAGCCTATCAAATGTTAGACCAACATCTGTAATACCCTTCAGATAACTCAAAAACTATTTCACTGCCTGCTAATGCTCTTTTTCAAGACATGCCATGTATTTACTCACAATACTAACTACATGTGATGTAACACTCCTTACCCAATCTATAGTGTAGCCGAGCAAGGAATTCTATATTCTGTGTCAGAGCACCTTTCCTTAACTTACTTTGTTCATTTTCCATTTGGGCTTATCTTTATTTAAATCAGATTATTTTTAAGCGGAGAAACTACCAGAGTTTCCCTTATTTTGTTGATATTTAACCTGTTAAAATATTCACCTGTTTAAAATTCAACATAATAGACAATACAAATTTCATCATCAATCATAATTTCCCATCATATTTCCATAATGATCCATATGATCATTTCATACTAATTCCATATCATCAAACGTTCATTTGATTTAATTTGCATAGGTACATATTTATTTACAACTCAAAATTTAATTCACAAATATGCAACTAATTACAAGTACATAATCATGCATGATAGGGGCCTTGAATTATACCAAGATGATAGGGTGGAGGTGACAATAACTCTACTGCAGATCTATCCCTAACAATCAATGTCCAAACTCTACTGTGCTTTATCTCCAGTACCTACACGAAGAAAATCCATCGCGCTAAGCATTTATGCTTAGTGGTACAATAATAGAATGAAAGTAGAATATACAATAAAAGTAAACATTTCATATTTGTAGTAACATAAAAGAGATACAATTTCAATTAATTATGAGTTATTTCACATTTTGTTGATCTTTAGAAGTGATTGTTTCATTTGGGATCTTTTCCATTCATTTGTTTATTATCCAACCCTTTTAACTCTTTTAAATGCCCAAGTAACCTATAACAGAACTAACTGGAATAAATATACGGGTTTTACTAGCACTGGGTATTCGGTATCTCAGACTGTCATACCATCGGTCACAAAGTGTCTGCCCGATATGCAATATAATGGCATATGAGCCAAAATAATCACAGATGTAGAAAAATCATAACTAGCATTGGACATTTGGTGCCACAGGCAGTCATACCATCAGACATATAAATGTCTGTTAGGTATGCAACAAAATCGGGCTTAAAAGCCATAGGCAGTACTGCTAAATTTGTCCCTTCTTGGCATGTCAATTTATCCAACCCACAAGGAAATGTCTACGCATACATGTGTAATTTAACATATTTAATCAATCAATGTTCTTATCGTCTCATCACATGTATCATTCCAATCAGTGGGAACATAAGTCCCAATCACATATTCACATAGTATACATGTTCATCAAACCATTAATGTTACATACAAATTATAATTCAAGTCACTTTGGACTGTTTCATAAATTTTCAGAATTGGTACTTTAACGTCCCCCATAAATTTGGCCATGATGCAGAATCAATTTGGCCATGCTTTCTTCATGAAAGTTGTAGATTTATGTCTTATGTTTAAATTGGCTATGGAATTACTCAATTTGCATTTTTGTAGCTCAAGTTATTTCAATTTTACCAAAACTGGTCCAGTGACCAATTCTGGTTTCAAGTCTGGCCAGAACAGCGTTGATTTTTGAAACTAGTTTGTTAAGTCATTTTAGACAGGTTACAGTCATAATTTGACTCCATGTTCTTCATATGAATTGTGCCCCTATGTCTTAGGGTTACAGAGGTTCAAGAATCACTAAATTTGTAGTTTAGTAGAGTGATGTATGGCTAATTAATCAACCCTTACTCACAGATGCAGTACCCTACAGATTTCAGGGTTCCAGGTTTTTAGGTCAATATTGCAATTAATATTCAGCTACCTTACACTCAGAATTTGAGTAAGGTCCTTGAAACAAAGTTATAAGTCTATGTATTAGGTTTCAAGATCATTTTCAATCATCCCATTTGGAGTTATATACTGAAATTTATGCCCTAAAAATCACACTGAGGTCAAATGGCAATTTACTAGAATCTCAGGAAATTCTAGTTCAGTGTTTGGCAATTCTCCTAGAAGTTCGACCCATTTTCATTAGGAATTTGACCTGGGCCAAAACATAAAAATAGTAGCTATGTGTCTTAGCTTTAATTTGGTATAAGTTTCACAGTAATTGGACTCATATAACTCAACTTATGGCTAATTGAGCAGATTGGACTCAAGCTGTCTAGAATCTGCCTCACTACACAACTCCCCTTTTCATCAACCAATTTGATATCCTCTTAACATACTGTAGCAATTAATACATCCAAGAGTTATAATATACACTCAATTGTATCAATTAAGACATAAATAAGAAGATGCTTGGGTATACCAAACCCTAGCTAAGATTTTTAAAACTTCAAAATTAGTGGAGAATCATAGCACTAACCTTGTTCCTTAGCTTCAATCAAGCTCCAATCACCCTTAGATTCAATCAAACTTCACTTTCCCTTCTTGTCCAACTTTTGGCCAAAATTCTTGCTTAAGATTTTGGTGTGTTTTCTTCACTTCAAAGATGGATACGAAGGTTTCTCTAAGTTTCCAACAAAATTAATGAAGGTGAGTAAGTGTTTGGAAGCGTGGATGATGGTGCATCAATGGTGGAAGGAAGAAAATTTGAGAAAAAAAATGGAGAGAGAGCATATGGATGGGAAACATGAAGAAGATGGCTGAAATTTCAGCAAAATTATTGATTTATATATTAATTTAGTGTTTAATGGCAATATTGTAAATATAGAGAATGGTAAAATTATAAATATTTTGAAGTTTATAATAATTAAATTTTGACTTTTCAATAATTATATTTAATTTTCATAATCTCAATTGATTAAATTAATCTAGCTTCATTAATTTAATAACTCTCATTTTTTGTCAATATTGGACCTTTAAATTTAATTGACCTAGTTTTGCTCTTACCGGGTTTATGTCTGACTTTTTCATAATACGTGATAACTCCTTATCTTCCTTTGCTTTGTTCTTATTTCTTTTTATTTTCCTATCTTATTAATTCATAGAAATCTCCTTAATTAAGTCTTCATTAAGGGTCTCATAGGGTTCTACTTAAATTTAAGGTAGTTCTGGATTCACTATCATTTCCCAATGAGGTCACCCATCACCGAGACTTGTACTCATTTAACCCGTTTGCATTCCATTTCTTTTACTTCTCTTCAACCTTAATTGATCTTTATTTAATTTAACTATGACTCATCACTTTAGTTTAAGTGTGGTTCCAGACATTCTAGCTATCCAAACAGACCTTAGTCACCGGAATAGTAGAAAGTACAGAACTGCCTACAGTGAGGATGTTACATGTGAAAGGTCAGGTTAGGTGCAAACCATAGCAAATATGATGCAACTCATAACACTTAAACAAGGTACACTAGACATGTGTTCTATCTCTTCATTTGTTTTTGGTGACATGTTTTTCAAAATGTTAATCTATGACATGCTTTTAGCAGTAATAAGCATGCCATCCACATACAATAGTAAATAGACAAAGGAATCAACAAAAAGATTTCTATGGTACACACAATTGTTATATGAGCTACGAATAAAGCCATTATGAACCATGAATGCATCAAATCTATTAAACCATTGGCTAGTCAACTGTTTCATACCATATAAAGGTTTCTAATGCAAAAAACATGGATTTCCCTACTTGGAATGATGAATCCCTCAGGTTAACTTATATAAATTTGCTCCTCCAGCTCACCATGCAAAAATGTTATCTTCACATTTAGTTGCTCAAAATCTAGATCATGAAGAGCAACCATAGGAAGTAAGACCCTGATAGAATTGTGCTTCATAATTGGAGAAAGCGCTTCATTGAATTCAATCCCTTCCCTCTGAGTAAAGCCTTTAGTTAACTATTTTGCTTTATATCGAGGTGCTTTAACCCCTTCCTTTTTCTTAAACAACTATTTACAGTTTATCACTTTTTGTCCCTTAGGCAATGTTGCAACCTTCCAAGTCTGATTCTTATTAAGAGATTCAATTTCTTCACCCATAGAACTGACCTATTGATCTGCATCTGAATAAGAAATAGCTTCTCTATAAGTACTAGTTCCACGCACATTAATTATCTCAACAACTGATAAGGCATATGCAATTAGATTTGCATATGCATATCTTTGCGAGGGTCTAATCTATCTTCTCTCCCTACCAGTTGTAATGCTATATGTTTCCTATTGTGATTGCTCAAGTTCATCCTCTTCTAGATTAGGATTTTGCAGCTCATCCTTTGAATCACTGAACTAAACTGGTTAAGTATCAATATCAAGCTCCACCTGTTCTTTGACATCTTGATCAAATTCTGCTACTTACTTTTTCTTCTAACTATCCAATGAAGCAAACTCATTAAATGTCACATCCTAGTTGGTAATTAGTCTTGAAGAGTTTGGATCATTGTACCATAACCTATAGCCTTTCACTTTAGATGCATATCCTAAAAATATGCATTTTCTTGCCCTGGGCTCAAGCTTACCATCCCTTACATGAGCATAAGCAGGGCAACCAAACACTCTTAGCTGAGAGTAATCAACAAGTGAATTAGACCAGATCTCTAAAGGAGTTTTGCACTCAATAGATATAGATGGAGATCTGTTAACTAAGAAATAGGGTATATTAATTACTTTAGCTCATAAATCCTTTCCCAATGCTGAATGTGAGAACATGCTTCATGCTTTATCACAAAACATTCTGTTCATATGTTTTGCGATACCATTCTATTATAGTGTCCTTGTACAGGTGCAATGTCTCTCTATACCTTCACTGTTACAAAATGCATCAAACTCACAATTGCAAATGTCACACCCTACCCTGCCGTAAGATGTAACATGATCCCATAGTACATCTAATGAATTACCGTACTTCACCTACCATTAACCTATTAAATATACTACAAGGGATTTTAAAACCATTTTCTTACATTTTAGAAGTGGTGAGCATTTTGGTAGGAATTAAAAATATTTAATTGAAGGAAAAAAACTAGTTAAGATTTTTGTCCCATTTTATTTTTTTGCAAATTTTATAAAAATTGTGGCAGAGTGCCGTTTGTATTTGAGAAAAATAGTTCTTCAAAACTTGTAAAAAACACTTCCAAAAAATTAATTTCAATCCCATTTGCAACCACCAAACTTCAAATCAATAGCAATAGCAACACTTCAATTCAAAATCCAAATTTCAAATCAAGAATTGATATCTCAAAACATTTCATAAACTCATGCACATTGCATTTTAAATATTTAATTTACATTCATAAGTTAGTTTATAGACGGAAAATCTCAAAAATAATATTATTATACATTGACTGTACAACTGCTCAATCTACCTTAATATATATGACAATAAACCATTTACATCAAAATAATTACAAAGGTATTAATAAATACCCATATAAAAATTCTTCAACTGTGCTCCTCTCTGACTGTAGCAGCTCACTCTGCTGCTATGTCCCTTTCTCTATCTGCGACAGCAAAGAAAGCTATCGCTGAGTATAAAAATACTCAGTGGTGCACAATAAAATACAAAATGTGTAATATAAAATATTTATGAACAATTCATAATTCAAAAATATCACAATCACATTCCACAATTTTTCAAATCACGTTTATAGCAAATCATAATTTTCAAAGCTTAATATAACACAAATTTGATTAAATAATTTAATAATCATAGTGTTGCCAATCAATAACACAACTGATGCCATGACACAAAATTTCCAAACATGCCCTGTTGTACACCACGATAAGGAAAACTCACCGCACTAATCGAAATCAATGAGGGAGGTGGCTAGCTAGCTAATGAGTACTCATCCAAACTCACCTCCTGACTGGGAAGCCAAAAAGGGAGGAATATAGTCAAACTCACCCCATAAATGGAGGAGCAACATAATAAGGGACTGTCATGCCAAGTGTGAATCAAAACAATTTAAAACTATGATGTTCAATTATAATTGATACAACAATTAAACAAACTTCATTTCAAATCTCCATTTCCAAAGTAGGCAACACACAAATTCTCAAATAAAATTTTCAAGGCCATAACCGAATTCAAAATCATATTGTTCAAATATTTATACAAATCAATAAATAATTTTCATTTCAAATTTCCATTGTAAAATAGGCAACACAGCATTCTCGAAATTCATAATGAATAAAACACATTCATAATGTATAACAAATCCATTTTCACTGTGAAAACTATAATTTAAAAATTTTTTGTGCACAAACTTGATGTGAGTCGCCTCTAGGCCTTGACTCAGTCTCTTAGACCTTTCGGGTCTTTTTCAGCTGAAACACAAAATTTATAGTGTCTCACTATCTTATCTCATAATAAATCCAATAATTAATTCATAAATACTTAATTCTAGCCCAAATATGCTTAAACTAACGTTCTCGGAAATTTTCATTTCGGAGTTACTATTCATAATACTATTCAAGTCAAAATATTGACTTTCTTATGCTTAATAGGTATGGGAAATCCAATTATACCCACATACCATATTTTGGTTACCAATTTTGTTGGTTTTGGTTGTTTTCTCAAAATTTAGGTCTTTTAGGCAAAATTGCAAATTTTCAGTTTTGGTGTCCTATGTTGCACTGTTCCATTGGTCATGTTGCTGTTAGAATTTGGCTAAATTTTCTTCATATAAATTGTTTCTTATTGTCTTAACTTTATTCTTCTTATTGAATCACTCCAATTGAAGTTTTGTAGCTCAAGTTATAGCCATTTGAACATGGCTGGCCAGATTGGCCTGCACCAAAACTGGTTCTAACAGTTTTAGGTCTTCAATTTTGGGTGGCCAAATGACTTCGTTAAGGGCATAATTTGGATTTTTGTTCTTCATATAAGTTGTAGGTCTATATCTCAGCTTTCTATTGGTAAAATTTTAGGTCATTTAGACCTACCTAGGCCAAGTTATGGCCAAATAAACAAATACTCTTCATTTAGTCATTTTGTACAAGGCAGAACACCCTGTTCCGGATTTGGTCAATTTGTTCACTATGCTATGGTCACTTTCTGGGCATGATTCCTAAATGAAAAATGTGCCATTTTGTGTCTAGTTTCATTCCCAATTGGTCTCACACCAATTGGGTAAGTAAATTTTTAGTTTTGGTCCCTGAAAGAGACCTTGGTCCTACTGCCTACATAATGGCCCTAAGCAATCCGAATTTCCATTCAATTCCAACACTTCCAACATACCAAAATTGGTCACAAATGACCATTTTTCAGCTCAAACTAGGCCAAACACACCATTTGACCAATTCTCCAATTTTTGTCTTCCAAAACCCTAGGTCCAAACCCTAACTCACTACTTTGTTACATTTAATTAATTCCAAACATACAAACACCATTTCTCAACTCATTCAAGCTTCCTAACATATTTAATTCAATCAAATTCATACATGTCCATCTCAAACCCTAGCTAACAAAAATTTACATACAGTCCTCCAACACTTGTTTTCATTTGATTTTATGTTCATTTCTAAGTTCCTTAAGCTAAAATCACAAAGATTAAACTAAAAGTTTCAAGTTTGGATCACTAACCTTTGTGCAAAATTTTCTTTCTTCTTTCCTTCAAATTTTTCTTCTTTCTTTTCCTTGAATCTTCTTTCCTAGTTGCGCAAACAAAATCTAGTTATGGTAGGACAATTTTCTATGGTGGGATTTTGGTTCTTTAAGCTCAAAGATGAGCTTTAATGGAGTTTTAGTGAGGGAGCTTTGGGAGAGAGAAGGGAGGTGGCAAAAATGGAAGAAGACCAAAAAAAAATTTCTTTTATTTTGTTATTTTAATTATTAATTAATACACAATTATCTTACAATTTTCAATTTGTTTAATTATTAAGTTTATTGCATCATGCATGATGTCATGCATGATGTAATAACTTTTTCACCTTTTTCTTTTTTCTTTTTTTTTTCATTTATTTTTCTTTAGTTCTTTAATTGAATTCTTGATTCTGAAATTTTCTTTTCACCGATTTTATTTCACAGTCAGGTCAGGAGTCAGCTCTAGGGGTCAATTGACCAAATTGCCCCTCGCCGGTTTGATCCGATTTGCAAATAATTCAATATCTCTTCCGATTCCCTGACCTAATTATTTGACCGGCTTAACAATTCTTTTCGCGATTTTCTTTTTTCCATTGTGTTCGCAATATTCCTAAGGACAGCGACGTCACATTTTACTGTTCAAAATTTGAGTTTAAATCGACCTCGCAGTCGTTCCCGAGAAGGTCATCCATTGCTGTGACTCTCGGCTCACTTAACTTTTTATGTTTTGTTTTTCTTATTTATACTTAACTATTTGACAATTACTAATTATTTGTGTTCAAGGCTTCTCTAGGTGTCTTAACATAGTTCAAATCCTCTTAATTGTCTGGACTGACACTGATCTCCGGAACAGTGTAATTTATCAGGCTATGCAAATAGAGGTATTACAGCAAAATTCTAACCCATTATCAATTACAAGAGCAAGATACAATCACTCAGAATTGAAACAATACTCTTTCAAATGCCATGCAACCTAACAATTTCATTAAAGAAAAGGTTAGTAATAAGAGAAGCATCATCAGTGTTATGATAAGGAATAAAGTGAGCCATCTTTGAAAATCTATCAATAACAACTATGATGGAATCATTACACTTTTGGGTTCTAGGCAAGCCAATAACAAAATCCATGCCCATATGCTTCCATGGATGGTTTGGAACAGGGAGGGGCATGTACAACTCTTATGCCAACTCCTTGCTTTTAGCCCTCTTTTACACCACACACTTTTCTATTTCCTAGTGAACATCTCTCATCATGCTAGGCTAAAAGAAGTGTTCTTTGAAGGCCTTTAATGTTTTCTTCTTGCCAAAATGGCCAGCAAGTCTCCCTTCATGCTCTTTTCTAACCAATAATTCACAAATCAAACAATTGAAAATTGATATAGCTCCCCAAAATATATACTTAACCTAGAAACTTAGGTTCTTGGATAGCTCATGGGCCAAATCATATTAACGATTTGGCTATAAGTAGATCGACTAGCTTGGCTTGACCTTAAGTAGATCGACTAGCTTGGTTTGGCCATAAGTAGATCAACTAGCTCGATTTGATCATAAGTAGATTATTTAGCTTGGCTAGGCCATAAGTAATCGACCAACTCAGCTCAGCCACAAGTAGATCAATTAACTTGGCTTGAACATAAGTAGATTGCCTAAGTTGGCTTAATCGTAAGTAGATCAATTAACTTGGCTCGACCATAAGTTTGATCAGCCAAATCAGTTTAGCCACAATTAGATTGCCTTAGCCAAAAGTAGATCTGTGACACCCCTTACCCGTCTACAGTATAGCCGAGTAAGATATGTCACATAGTGTACCGGAACACCATATTTTATTTCAATCATTTTTTTTCCTTAATTTATTTCTAATAGTTATGAAGTTCAATTTGTTAAATTTATCTCATTTAAGTCATTTATAGAAATTTTAAATTCATTTGAGGTTCTAAAAAATTTATAAAAAAATCCGGCAGAGTACCGGCTAAAAATGGAGAAAACAGTTTTTCGGAACCTATAAAAAACACTTCCAATAATTATTTCCAATCATTTTCAAACTCCAATGACCATCAACATGGTCTTAACAATTCTCAACATTATCAATCATCTCAAGTTCTCAATATTAATCCACAATTTCATTCAAGTTCAAAATCAACTAAAATTTCATGAAGATATTCTCAAATTATATTAATCAACAAAATTTTACAAAATATGTACATCAGCATATAATTACTTACTTTTACTATTTACATGAGTTCATAATTTACAAATCACAAACTACCACCTATTACAAAATGCAAAAACATAATTTCAAAAGGGACCTAAAGGTCCTACCACTAATGCACAGTAGAAGAGAGGTGACTCTGACTCTAGGCAGATCTGTGACCTCACCCAATATGTGGTCTACTGGGCTCTCTGTCTGTCTCTCCAAAACTTACGGGTGGCAAAACATGATGCGCTAAGCAATAATGCTTAGTGGTGCTAATAATAAAATAAAAAGAACTAAAAGGGAATAAATATGCATTGAGTGTATTGATGTTTCATGCAGACAAATTTTTGATAATTATTTACAGTCTTATTTATTTGGTACTTGTTATATTCATTATTTCTTTAAATTTATCAACTTTCATTTTTAGTTGCCCAAGTAACCTATACTGGACGACTGGACTTGACAAATGGGTAAACTAACACTAGGTATCATGTACCTCGGGCCATCACACCATCAATCACATATGTATCTCCCAGTGTGCAACAGAACAACTGATAAGCTGTAATAAACATTAGGCACAAGGCCAAGTATCATCATAATATCAAAATGGCTAAAAGCCATAAAATCACAGAATGGCATAATGCCAGTGCAGTACTGTTAACTGAACCCTATTGGCATGCCAACCTATCCAAACCAATCACATTAGGCCCACTAGGGCATGTTACACTTTTAAAGTTTACAATTCTTTGAAATTGAAGTTTAATTGTTACTATTCATTTCATTAGTCAACTAAAATGTTGACTTTTTCATAGATAATAGGTATATTGGTTCTAATATCCCTAACACACCACATTTTGCATTCCAAAATCGTTGGTTGCCAATACCATTTCAAAACTTAATGTTGGTTATTTGCAATTTTCAGATTTCAAGCACTAAGTTTATTGTTCCATTGGTCTTTTGTACAATAGGAATTTGATAAAATTGTCTTCACAAAAGTTGTTCCTCATTGTGTCTAGTTACATTTATTTTTTTGAATCACTCCAGTTAGAGTTTTGTAGCTCAAGTTATGGCCTAAATACCATAATTGGCCGGATTGTAATTTTTTAGATTTTTCTGGGCAGAACCAATTCTATAGTTTTTGTACACTGAATGTAGGTTAGTTTTTGGACATGTTATGGTCAAAATTTGGGTTTGTTTTCTTCATGAAAGTTGTAGGTCTATTCTCAACTTTCAACTGGTAAAAATTCAGGTCAATTGGACCTTTCTACACTTAGTTATGATCAATTGAATGAACACTATTCATTTGGTCATTTTGCCCAGGCAGAATGTAAGTCACCCGGATTAGGGTAATTTTTAGGTCAACTTGGTTTAGTTTTCTGGGTAGGGTTCCTTCAACCAAAGTTGTGCCATTATGTGTCTAGTTTCATGTCCAATTGTCCTTGCACTAATTGAACCTATACAACTCTAGATATAGCTGACCAAACCTGCTGGACTCATACCCAGTCCTACAGGTCACCAAGGGCAGCATGCCTTAACTTAACTCCCTTATCCTTACTCACTTCAATTTCTCCTCACTCACATTCAAATGGTCACTAATTGACCATTACAATGTTAATATACCATTACATGAGCAAACGCTAATGTTGTTCAAGTGTCCAAAATTTTCGAGTTCCATTCATGCATTACACTTGCATTTCACTTACACATACACGTTCAATCACTCATCTCATACCAAGGGCAGCCCATGAACCACTTTGCTTCACGTAAATTCATCAACCCTAATCAACCCTAAGCTGCCGAAATTATAGGGATGAACACCCATAAGTTTTATTTTGTTTTTCTTACATTTTTCCACTTATCTCATGGCATTAAGCATGAATTAAGTAAAAGAGGTAAGAGACTGGACACTAACCTCTTTGGAGAGATTTTCTCCCTTCACAAACCTTTAGTTTCTTGGCTTTTCTTGGCATCCAAACACCTTGCCAAGTGGTATAGACAAGTTTTATTGAAGGAAACTTAGGGTTTGGTGGTGATTTGGTAAGGGGTGTAAAGCTTTGGGTGAAGCTTTAATGGAGGTTGGTTTTAAGGGAGGGAGACGGCTGGTTGAGATAAGGAAGAAGTAGATTGCTTTTTATTTTATTTTTTTGTGTCATTTATCCTCTTTTATTAGTTAATTTAAGTGGTGATTAAATGTGATTGATGGAATTCTTTTAAATGACATCATAATGATGTCATAATTGGCATTTTCTTTCATTTTCTTTTCTTTTCTTCTCTACTCATTTTCAATTTATTTTTAGCAATATTTATTCACATTTTATGTCATAATAATTATTTACTTAACTGGACAAGTGGGCCAAAAATCATCTCTGAAGACGAAATGACCAAAATGCCCTCCATTTAGCTTAATAGGCTAAAATTGTCTATACCGATTGAAAAAAATTTTTAAGCATTTTCTTGGCATTATAATGCCACAGAAACCTCAATGACTCTTCTCTGGAGTCCCAAAAATTATTTTATGAATTTTCTCCCTAGTCTAGAGCTCCTAGATATGAGGACCACAACTTCCCACTGGGTTACCCATCGCTAGGGCACAGGCTCATTTAACTCGGTTGTATTTTATTTCTAAAATTTTTCCTAAATTTTTCTTATTAATATTTGAGTTAATTATAGTTCCTCATTTTAATTTAAATATTTTTCCAGACATTCTAACTGTCTGGACCGACACCGGTCACCAGAACAGTAGAATGTACGGAATTGCTATAGTGAGGGTGTTACAAGATCGGCTAGCTCTGCTCAACCACAGATAGATCAGCTCAACCATATATAAATAAAGATTGGCCAATCATAGTTTAGCTCAACAAAACAAAGATCGAGCTAATCTAAGTTGGTAACTCATCTAGGCAATTAGCTCATTCAGATATAACACTAAGGACAATGCCTATAATTATGCATTTTAAATGGAAACATATCCCTTCTAATTATGCTAGTTAATTATTACACTATTAATTTTCTATAACCAACCACTGTTTAAAGCCTTTATAAAGGAATCACATCATAATAACAAGATATGTTCTTCTCCCTAATCAACTAATACACTATTCTCTCATATCAACTCTAATTTGAGCGTCGAAGGGTCCTTATCAAGAAAACACCTAGTGCATCTGTAACCCATTTGTTATTTATTTTGCAGGTCTATACCCGTAAGAAATTTTCATGGCCCACATTAGTGGCATTGTCTATGGGAAGAGACATAAAAAGATGTGTATTTACCTCTTTATCTTTTTAAGAAAAACTAGATCTGACTAACTTTTTACTTTTTATGTTTTGAGTTCAAAATGGGATAAGGAAACGAGCGAGTGGATGGCTTGTGGTTTGTGAAAACTAACCAGAAAAATTTACAATCTCACTAAACAAAAATGTTCCGAGTTTTATCCAAGTGTGAATTGAAAATTTTATTCACAACTATATCAAATTGCTTTAATTTTTTTGCAAATTCTTGAACCTATAGGAAATATAAAATTTTAAAATTTTCATTCTATAAATTGGTGGATGCTCATACTTGTATATATTCAATCTAACCATGGCCAACCTTGGCTGCAAACAACACTATACATAGATGTTGTCTTATTTAAAAAAAAAAAAGGATTTTGTGTCTTTTTACCCAAAGTGGAAGAAGGTAGCTCATTTTAAAGTTTCCATGTTTTTCATCTTATTTAATAAATCGCCATCGTCATGTCCATTGATTTATTTACAAGTTTGCCACTATAGTGTGGCTACTTTATATTGTTCAATTTCATGAAAAGTCCATAGTTAGATTTGTTATCTATGCACATGTGAATATATGTACATACATGCCATATTACTCTAAATATTCTTTGTGCCTAAAGGCCTCTATTATTGATCAAAATCAGGGTGTGTTCTCTTGGAAATGTACATTATACATTTGATTTATAATATTATTTATTAAGATGTCTTGGATAAAATTACAACATGCATTATATGGATTATTTTCACAAATATGTTTGTGCAAGAATTATTTTATAGATATCAAAAGCTAAATATGTTCAGAACAAAGCTAAAGGCTTGCAGTCAAAGGTTAAAAATCTCTAAGTAAAGGCTCTTCAGCCATAAAGACTAAGGACAGACCTAAAGCCCTAGCTCCATGTAAAAACCTAACTAGGGGCCGTTACTAGCACTAGGGAATGGGTCAACTTAAAGTTATTGGAACTCGTACTATTAAACATATATACATTCCATATGAACCAAAACCTAAGCAACTCATAGATAATCACACTTTACCATTTACATAAAAAGCATAAATCATTTCTTTTAAAAAATGATTCATAATTTGAGCCTTTTCATTTCATTCATAAATGCTAAAGTGTAACTATTACTTACATCCATAGATAATTAGTGAGTGTGCTTACAAATTAAGGTAACATACATACATGCATTAAAATTAGACAACACATAGTACAAACTCTGAACCTAATGATGGCTGTCGAATCCACCAGAAATTAAATTAACTGAAATTACCAGTTATGAAATATTTTCTGTAATAAGTGGTAAGTCCAGGTTGAACCCTAGAGACTGAATTATTAACTTTCGTGCACTTGTGCATTAGAAAAGGAAATACAGGTTGGGGAGTAATTCGCAATCCAAAGAAGAAATCAAAAATAAAAAATCAATATCTAAAATTAAACAAGAAACTCTCAAATTAAACAGACTTCAGTCCAAGGTAATTCTCATTCCAATGCATTGATTCGATTATAGACAAAAGAAATACAATTATCTCTTATTGAATACTTAACGTAGATTTACCAACCAGTGAGGTGAAATCCCTAACTTCCCTATACTCATCAATTTGAGCCCAGCACTCTTATTGACTCTAATTATTAACTGAATTGGTATTAAGCAATCCTCATCAAATTAATAACTGCTTTAAGAATAGGAAGTAGTTAAGCTGAACAATAATTTGTGAAGCATAAATTATTTAATTCAACCTATTGTTTTGTTAGGTTATTATCGAAAACTGGGATCATAATCAATAAAACCTAATTGCTACTCATGTTCAATCTTACACAACAATTATGAATTATGAAGATGAACTAGTAATTGATCACATCAAACAATTAACTAATAGGTCTTTTTAGCAATTCATTCAATAGATCAAAGACAATGAAATTAGAAAACAATAGATATTCAAAAGACATAAATTAAATTAAGAACCTGATCTCACAAATCACGCAAAAGAACTTAAATTCCTTGAACTAAATTAAAAACTTAGCCACTCATGTTCATGGTTTGCAGAAAATTAAAGAAGAAAATTGAAGAAATCTAGAGTGTTTATGGAGAACAAAGGTCTGATCCCCTTATGTTGGCTATTGCCTCTTCTATTTATAATAAATGGCCTAGGGTTAGGTTTTTAGAGACCCTGAGGTGTTAGGAATCTTTCTCTCTATCAAAAACTGCAACTAGAGTGAAATCAGGAAACTGATTGTCAACGGATACACGGCCCGTGTATCACTACACGGCCTAGGGCTGTGTAACTTACTGGGGCTGAATGGGTATGTCTTGCATTGGCACAGAAGGTTACACAGGTCTCCAGGATTTACACAGGTAAAGTTACATGGCCCGTGTACTTTGTTTCTTCCTCAGTTCTCTGGATTTCTTCTGGCAGAATGTTACATGGGTCCATGGTTGTGCTTACAAGACCCATGTACTTTGTATCAGCAACGCTTCTCAATCCTTTAACCTTTCCAAGCTTCCTTCCACACTTCTATGCTCTGGAACTTACCAAAACCCTGAAAAATACAGTAAGAGTCAAATTAATGCCAACTAAAAAATTTCTCCATTTAACATAATTATTCCAACAACTCTCTCAACATATACCTAATCGATAATTATACTTTAATCAACTGAATTAGGCATAAAGATACCCTAGAAACACTAAATGTGATGGAGTAAAATTAATAAATTATGCACTTATCAAATTCCCCCACACTTATTCCATGCTTGTCCTCAAGCATGACTTAAACTCTCAATCAACTCCACTTAGAAGTTCCTTAACTTCACCCTATCATAACATTCTCTAACAAAAGATTAAAAGTTTGAAAGAAGAGGCAAGTAAGGTAATAATTATCACAATAAATTCCATCAATACCATACCAATATATCAACAATTTTCCAACACAAAACAAAAGGCTTGAAATCAATTAAGCTCACATAATTAAAGTTCAATAAAATTTTAAAATCAATACATATCAAAACACAAGGTTAATTTATCAAGGCACAATAATTATAGCTCTTTGCAATTCTTAGGGGAGATAGAAATGCCCTTTTTTTATATTTTTTTATTTGAAATTGTTACTTCTCTCTTGTCACAGTTATTATTATTATTATTATTTTTTTAACCGTCACCTTCAAAAAAGTACCTTGCTCATTTCCTAGCTAGCTTTTGGACTGAGAATCGACATATGGTTCATGAAGACCCCTAGTTACTTTGCTTAACTAAATAGCGGAGCAATTTTCAAGTTTAGCCTTTTATTTCCCCTCATTTATGTATCTACATATTATAAAGTACCCTGATAGACCAAATAAAGTTCTGAAATATGCATGACACTAGTTTAAAGCACACATAACTAATCATTTCACTATTAAATCAAGCCTAAATGATTTATGCAGGAAAAAAAATTGCTCTATGGTATGGAGAAGAGGGAAAATCCATCATTAAAGTTACTATTACCTTGCCTAAAATTTCAAAAATTCAACCTAAATAGAAAAGTCATTTCAAGGATAAAGCACTTCTCTTCGAGAGTTAATATAGAATCATGAATCAAGCTTATGAGAACGAATTTTTTTTTTTTCAAAAATTATAGCAACAAATTTCTCCTCCCCTAAACTTAAAACTTACATTATCCCCAATATAAAGCCTAAATGACAAGGAAAAGAAAAAAAAAAGAATGATAGAAAATAAAATAAGATAAGGGAAAGAAAACAAATCTGATTGTGGCTAACAAGCCACCCACGGGTTGCCTCCCAAGAAGCACTTTTGTTTATCGTCGTTAGCTCGACATGGCAAAGCTCCTTAATCTACATAAATTGGGTTACTCAATTTGAGCTCCTCCACTGTATGCTCCTTAAACCCCTCATAAAATGGCTTGAGTCTATGACCGTTGACCTTGAATACCTTATTAGTTTCTAAACTTTGAATTTCAACAGCACCATAAGGAAACACATTAGTAACAATAAAAGGGTCCAATCCAATGAGAATGCAACTTATCAGGCATCAACTTCAATATGGAATTATACAATAAAACTTTTTGTCCAACCACAAACTGCTTCCTTAGAATTAGTTTATCATGGAATGCCTTGGTCTTTTCTTTATAGATCTTAGAGTTCTCATAAGCCTCAAGTCGAATTTCCTCTAATTCCTAAAATTGTAATTTTCTTTCCACACCAGCAGTATCCAAATTACAATTTCTAACAGCCCAATAAGCCTTATGTTTTAACTCAACAGGAAGGTGACACAACTTACCAAATACCAATCTGTATGGGGACATACCTATTGGTGTCTTATAAGCAGTCCTGTAAGCCCACAAAGCATCATCAAGTCTAAGGCTCTAATCTTTTCTATTTAGCTTCACTATTTTTTCCAAAATAAACTTGATCTCTCTATTAGACACCTCTGCTTGCCCACTTGTTTGGGGATGATAAGTTGTAGATACTCTATGGAAAACACCATATCTCCTCAATAATGCCTCAATAGTTCTATTACAAAAATGTGTGCCCTAGTCACTGATCAAAGCTCTAGGAACTCCAAACCTGCTAAAAATGTTTGACTTGATAAGACCTGTAACAGCTTTACAATCATCAGTCCTGGTGGCTTTGGCTTCTACCCATTTCGAAACGTAATCAACAGTAAGTAATATATAAACAAAGCCAAAAGAAGAAGGAAATGGACCTATAAAATCAATACCCCACACATAAAAAATCTCACAAACAAGTATTGGATTCTAAATCATCTCATTCCTATGGGTTAAACTTCGTGTTCTTTAACATTGTTCATAATTTTTGCAAATCAAATATAAATCACAAAATATATTGGGCCAGTAAAAACCATAGTCTAATATTTTTCTACCTGTTCTCTTAGGTCCAAAATGACCTGCACATGTATAGACATGACAAAAAGCAAGAATGGATTGAATCTCATTATCATGAACACATCTCCTAATAATTTGATCTGAACAAAATTTCCACAAATACGGGTCATCCCACACATAATACTTAGCCTCACTTTTCAATTTCTCTTTCTTCGCTCTACTCAAATCAAAAGGCACAATCTTAGTAACCAAATAATTCACCAAATCAGCATACCAAGGGATCATACCTTGCAACTTAAATAACTGCTCATCAGGAAAAAATTCCTGTAAAGGAATTTGCTCTTCTTGTGTCACTAACCTGCTCAAATGATCTGCTACTAGGTCCTCAGCTCCTTTCTTATCTTTGATTTAAAGATCAAATTCTTGCAGCAAAAGGATCCATCTAATCAACCCTGGTTTTGCTTCCTTCTTTGCCGAGAGATACTTCAACGCTGCATGATCAGAGAAGATAATTATTTTAGAACCAAGCAAATATGACTGAAATTTATCTAAAGCAAAAACTATAGCCAAAAACTCTTTTTCGGTCGTAGCATAATTGCGCTGAGCTAAATTGAGTGTTTTGGATGCATAATAAATCACATGAAAGAGCTTCCCAACGTGCTGCCCTAAAACTGCTCCCACTACATAATTACTCGCATCACACATAATTTCAAATGGTATTGTCCAATCACGAGACTGGATAATAGGGGGTGATGTCAATGCAGATTTCAATTTGTCAAAAGCCTCCTTGTACTCTTCACTAAACTCAAAAGAAACATCTTTTTGCAAGAGTCTAGACAAAGGCAATGCTATCTTAGAGAAATCCTTAATGAACCTGTGATAGAAACCTGCATGACCAAGAAAAGAGCGCACTTCCCTCATGGTTGTGGGGTAGGGTAAGTTCACAATTAAATCAATTTTAGATTTATCCACCTCAATACCCCTACTAGAGACAACATAACCCAAAACAATCCCCTGTTCCACCATAAAATGACACTTCTCATAATTTAAAACAAGATTTTTCTCAATGCATCTCTCAAGAACAGAAGTCAAATGATATAAACATGCATTAAATGAATCACCATGTGACACCCCTTACCCGTCTACAGTGTAGCCGAGCAAGATATGCCACACAGTGTACTGGAGCACCAATTCATATTTCCATTACAATTTACCCTTTTTAATTCATTTATTTACAATTTTTGATTAATTTGAATTTTTTGCAAATTTTATAGAAAATCTGGCAGAGTGCCTGCTGTAAATTGGAAAAACAGTTCTTCTGAATCTGTTAAAAACACTTCCAATATAATCATAATTTCAATCTCAGTCAACCACCACATATTTTCAAAAATTTCTCAAATGACTTCAATATCTGAAAATTTAATTCGTTTCAAATCATACTTAATTCAATAAGAAGTGCTCAAATTTATTACTGAACATGGTTCATAGATAATTACATCAAAAGCATAATTACATGAGTTTATAATATACATTACAAAAGTTTACAAAATACAAAATAAAAAAAATAGCCTAATGTCTTACCAATGCACTGCAAATGTGAGGTGACTCTGGACTCTGTGTGCGGTCGAAAGTTCACGATGCGAGTCTGCTGGACTCCCGACTATGTCTCGATACTGCGCGTGGCAAAAGCAACGCGCTAAGCAATTCTACTTAGTGGTGACAATATAAAATAAAATAACTAAAATAAAATAAATATGCAGAATGTATGTTTACATTTTATGTAGACTCAATTTGGCATTTATTGCAGTATTATTCGATTAAGATTTGGTAAGATTTATTTGACTGCCTGAGTAACCTATACTAGTCGATTGGACTGGATAAATGGGTAAACTGGCACTGGGTACCAAGTACCTCGGACCATCACACCATCGATCACATTGTGTCTTCCGGTGTGCAACAGAACAGCTAATAAGCTGTAAGAATTATCAGGGATAAAACGCAAGTATAACAACTCAATCAACATAGCCAAAGGCTATTATAACACAGAATGGCACGTGAGGCCATGAAACACAGAATGGCATGAAGCCATATGCAGTACTGCTAATAGAACTCTATTGGCATGCCAACCTATCCAAACCAATCTTGCTAGGTATACTAGGGCATGTTACACTTTTAAATTGTACAATTTTTGAAATTTAAGGTTAGGTGTTACTATTTATTTCATTAATCAACAAAAATGTTGACTTTTGCATAGACAATTGGTACATTGGTTTTAATACTCCCAACATGCCACATTTTTCATTCTAAAATTGTTGGTATTGGTTGCCAATACCATTTCTAAGCTTAATGTTAGTTATTCAAAATTTTCAAATTTCAAGCCTTGTATTTACTATTCTATTAGTCATTTTTGCAGTGGGAATTTGGCAAAGTTGTCAACATGAAAGTTGTTCCTTATTGTGTCTAGTTACATTTCTTTTTTTGAATCACTCCATTTGGAGTTTTGTAACTCAAGTTATGGCCTAATTACCATGACTGGCCGGATTGCCAACTCTCCAGATTTTATGGACTGACCAAATCTACAGTATTTTGTATAGTGATTGCAGGTCACCTTTTGAGTATGTTATGGTTAAAATTTGGGTTAGATTTCTTCATGAAAGTTGTAGATCTATGTCTCAGATATCTTCTGGTAAACTTTTAGGTCAATTGGATCTTTCTACACTGAGTTATGACTAAATGAATAAACACTATTCATTTGGTCATTTTGATCAGGCAGAATGCAGGTCACCCAGATTAGGGCAATCTTTAAGTCAACTTAGTTTGATTTTCTGGGCATAGTTTCTTCATCAAAGTTGTGCCATTATGTGTCTAGTTTCATGTTCAATTGGCCTTGCACCAATTGAACCTCTACAACTCCAATTATTGCTCCCCAAACCTGCTGGACTCATGCCCAGTCCTATAGGTCACTAAGGGCAGCCACACTAACTTCAATTTCCACTAAACAAACCACTTCATTTCTTATTCACACATAGCCAAATGGTCAGTAATTGACCATTAAAACTCTCTTTCACCAAATACATGAACAAAGTCTCAATTTGGGTCCAAACCATAGCCCTACCATTTCAGAATTTTGCATTCACTTGCACTTCACTATCCTAATCAATATATTAGTGTTAAGGGTAGCTAGAGTAACACTTCCATTCAAAGAAATCTTCAAAACCCTGCCTATCCCAAAGTTACTAAAAGTTTAAGAAAGGCATACATGTGATATTTTTTCAATTTTTTTATAAATTTGCATTGCACACCACTCCTTCAACATGAATTAAAAGAGAGAGATTAAGTTTGGTCACTAACCTTTAATGGAGCTAATCTCAAGCTTGTAAGAACTCTTCTTTTACACTTCCTTTTGCTCCCAAAAGCTTCACCAAGATGAAAGAGCAAGATTTTGTATTGACACTTAGGGTTTTTGTTGAAAGAAAACTAGGGAAATGAAGGTTTGGAAAGTTTGTTAATGGAGGAGTGAGGGAGAAGGTATGGGACGTTTTGAAGAAGGCAGAGAGAGCTGCTGGTTTGTTCCAGATTTCTGCCCTCTTTTCTTTATTTTTTTATGTATTTTAATTGTGATTATTTATTTTGATTGGCCATAGGATTTAATTACCTCATGCTTACATAAGCATTAGGTAATAAATCCCATTTATTTTCATTTTCTTTCCTTTCTCTTGCTATTCATTTTTAATAAATTTTTCTTCAATATTTGTTCATATTTTATGTCATATAATTCACTTACATAAATGGACAAGTTGGTCAAAAATCATTTCTAAAGACGAAATGACCAAAATGCCCTCCATTTAGCTTAACGAGCTAAAATTGTGTGTACCGATTGAAAAATTTTTCTAAGCATTTTCTTGACATTATAATGTCATAGAAACCTCAATGACCCTTCTTTGGAGTGCCAAAAATTATTTTATGAATTTTCCCTCAGGTCTAGGGCTCCTAGTTGCGAGAATCGCAACTTCCCATTAGGTTACCCATCGCTAGGGCACCTCCTCATTTAACTTGGTTGTAATTTATTACTAAAATTTTTCCTAAATCTTTCTTATTAATATTTGAGTTAATTATGGTTCCTCACTTTAGTTTAAATATTTTTCCAGACGTTCTAGTATGGGACCGACCTTTGGTCACCAAAGCAGTGAGAATGTACAGAGTTGCTACAGGGAGGGTGTTACAACTCTTTCCCTCTAATTTAAATTTCGTCCTCGAAATTTACTTGATGAAAATAGTTGAGGGAACTGTTGCCTCATCATCTCTTCACTTTCCCAAGTTGCCTCCTCGGTGTTATAGTGCCTCCAAAGCACTTTCACCAATGGAATCTACTTATTCCTTAACTCTTTCACTTCCCGAGCTAGGATCCGTATGGGTTCTTCTTCATATGTCAAATCCGGTTGTACTTCAATTTCTTTCATGGAGATGACATGTGAAGGATCTAAGTGGTATCTTCTTAGCATAAACACGTGAAACATATTGTAAATCTTGTCCAGCTCTGGTGGTAAAGCTAGCTTGTAGGCTACTGGTGCCACACGTTTAATGACTTCATATGGGCCAATGAACCTAGGGCTCAACTTACCTTTTCTTCCAAACCCCAGTACCTTCTTCAACAGTGACACCTTGAGAATACTTTTATCGGCAACTGCATATTCTATTTCTTTTCTCTTCAGGTCGGCATAAGATTTTTGTTTTTCTGAGGCAACCTTCAGATTGGCTTTGATTAGCTTTACTTTCTCCTCAGTTTGTTTCACAAGGTCTGGTCCTACTAGCTTGTCTTTGCACAATTAAGTTCAATATACTGGGGTTCTACACTTCCTCCCATACAATGCTTCATACAGGGCCATTTGAATACTAGCTTGGTAGCTATTATTATATGCAAATTCTGCCAGTGGGAGATATCTATCCCAACTCCCCTCAAACTCAATGACACAACTCCCCAGCATATCCTCTAGGATCTGGATTACTCGTTCCGACTATCCATTCGTCTGAGGATGAAAAGTCGTGCTAAAACGGAGTTATGTGCCCAAGGCTTCTTATAACTTTTTCCAAAATCTCGATGTAAACCTTGGCTCTCGATCAGATGTGATGGAAAGTGGGATTCCATGCAGTCTAACTATCTCACTGATATATAATTTTGCTAGCTTCTCCAGTGAATAGTCAGTCCTAACTGGCAAAAAATGTGCTGACTTCATTAATCTATCCACTATCACCCATACTGCATCATGCTTCTTCTGGGTGAGAGGTAGACCATTAACAAAATCCATAGTGACCCAGTCCCATTTTCATTCAGGTATGCTTATAGGATGTAGCAATCCTGATGGAACTTAATGTTCTGCTTTAACTTGCTGACATGTCAAACACTTAGTCACATTGTCTGCTATATCCCTCTTCATACCAGGCCACCAATAATAAGGCTTCAAATCATTATACATTTTTGTGCTTCTTGGGTGCATAGCATAAACACTAGTGTGTGCTTCTTTCAGAATACTAGTCTTCAGTTCCCCATCATCTGGTACACACACTCTTCCTCTGTAGTATAGATACCCATCTGCTTTCACCTCATAATCAGTTTCCTTTCCCTCTGGAATTTTACCCACAATAGCCATTAATTTTTCATTTGCCTTCTGCCCATCTTGTATCTACTGTAGTAGGTATGGCCTCACTTGTAACTCAGCCAAAATAGGTTCATCTTGAGCTAAGGACAGATGGGCATTTAGTGATCTTAAAGCTGTGATGGACTTTCTGCTCAAGGCATCAGCAACTATATTTGCCTTCCCAGGATGGTAATCTATCACATAATCATAGTCCTTCAGGAACTTAATCCATCACCTCTGTCTAAGATTAAGCTCCTTTTAGGTTGGCAAGTATTTCAGACTTTTGTGGTCTGTATAGATGTAGCATTTTTCACCATACAAATAATGCCTCCATATCTTCAATGCGAAGATAATTGCTGCTAACTCCAGATCATGAGTAGGGTAGTTCTGTTCATGTGACCTTAATTGCCTAGAAGCATAGGCGACCACTTTCCCCTCTTGTATCAATACACACCCTAACCCATTATGCTAGGCATTAATATAGACCACAAAGTCCTTTCCCAACACTGGCTGTGTTAGCATTGGTGCTTCTGTCAATATAGCCTTTAGCCTCTCAAAACTAGCTTGGCACTTGTCGTTCCAGCCAAATTTCACATTTTTGTGTAACAACTTGGTCATTGGAGCAGCTATGAGAGAGAACCCCTTCATAAATCTTCTATAATACCCAGCTAGCCCTAAGAAACTTCTGACCTCAGTTGTATTTTTGTGAGGCTTCTATTCCATCACTGCTTCTATCTTTTTGGGATCCACTCTAATCCCCTCTGTTGATACTATGTGTCCAAGGAAGGAGATTTCACTCATCCAGAAGTCACACTTAGACAACTTAGCATACAACTTCTTTAATTGCAGGGTTTGCAAAATAATCCTCAAATGTTCATCATGTTCTGTCATGGTCTTAGAATACACCAGAATATCATCAATAAAGACGACTACAAACCGATCTAAATATGGATGGAAGATACGGTTCATAAGGTCCATAAATACTGCTGGTGCATTTGTTAACCCAAATGGCATAACTAGGAATTCATAATGTCCATACCGGGTTCTGAATGCAGTTTTTGACACATCTTCATCCTTTACCCTTAACTGATGATACCTTGATCTGAGATCAATTTTTGAAAATACACCGGCTCCCTTAACTGATCAAACAGATCATTAATTCTAGGCAACAGATATTTATTCTTCACAGTTACTTTGTTCAACTGTCGATAATCGATACACAATCTCAAGGTTCCATCCTTCTTCTTCACAAACAGCACTAGAGCTCCCCATGGTGACACACTGGGGCATATGAAGCCCTTATTAAGCAACTCTTGCAACTGAATTTTCAACTCCCTCAATTCAGTGGGTGCCATCCTATAAGGAGTAATAGAAATTGGTGCTGTACCCAGCATTACCTCAATAGCAAACTTGACTTCTCTTTCTAGTTGTAAACTAGACAATTCTTCAGGAAATACATCTGGGAAGTCTCTTACTATGGGTATATCACACAAATTCAACTTAGCCTGCCTAGTATCAACCACGTGTGCTAGGTAAGCTTCACAGCTTTTTCTCATCAATCTTCTTGCAACTGTGGCTGAGATAACATTGGATAGGAAATCTATGCTTTCACCCAAAACAGTAATCTCATTACCCTCAGAAGTTTTCAGAGAAATCCTCTTCAATTTGCAATCAACTATTGCTTGATGATGTGACAACTAGTCCATTCCCAAAATCATGTCAAACTCGTGGAAGGGCAATTCAATTAGGTCTGCCGATAATTCATACCCCTGAATCCTCAACGGGCAACCTTTATACACCTTTTTCACTACCATACTATTGCTTAGTGGATTTGTGACCAGAATATCTTGATCACTCTTCTCTACTGAAACTCTTCTCTCTATGGGTAGTTTGATGCAGATGTATGAATGAGTGGATCCTGCATCCACCAATGCATGCACAGATGTGTTGTAGAGGGAGAAAGTACCCCTGATGACATTCGGGGCATCTTGCACCTCTTGAGCTCTTATGGCATAGGCTCTGGCAGGTACTCTGACCTTTGGCCTCTTAGCTGACTCAGATGCAGGCCTCGGTGATGGACCAGCTGCCTCAGATTTACTGGGCTTCCTACCCCTTTGAGGTGTAGGGGCAGGCCTATCAACTTGTGGTGGGGCAACTGTAGTAGTCCTCTTCGGACAATTTTTGATCTGATGTTCTATAGATCCACACCGTAAGCGTGCACCAGTCACTCGCTAACAGTCCCCCTTATGCCACTTACAGCGGTATGGATGACGAGAAGATCTTTGGGGTGATCCTCTGAACACCATCCCTGAAGAGCTGCCCACTGATGGTGTGGACTGGCCTCTCCTAGGTGTGAACGATGGTCTGGGCCCCTGGGACTGACCCTAACCTTGTGGTTGTCCCGAACTCTGAGCAGGAGGACCCTTAGTCTTCTTACTGGGAGCAGAAAATGAACTGGACTAACCTGGACCTCTCTTCTGCTGTCTTTCCCTTCTATTTTGATCGTTTATTCGGACTTTTTCTACTTTTGATGCAGCATCTACTAATTTGGCAAAATCCATGATCTCCAATGCTGTTATCATGACTTTGATATTGTCATTGAGCCCTTCTTCGAATCTTCTGCACCTCTCTACCTCTGTAGGGACTATCTCCCTCCGATGCTGGCTCAGTCTGATGAATTCTCGCTCATACTCTACAACTGATAGTTGCCACTGTCTCAGACTGATAAATTCTCTTCTTCTCTCTTCTAAATATACTTTACTGACATAGTTCTTCCTGAACTCTGTAAGGAAGTAATCCCAGGTGATTTGATCCGGTTGCACCTCACTAGTTACTGTGTCCCACCATTGGTATGCATCATCTTGAAGTAGGGACATAGCACCTTCCAGGTTCTACTTGGGGGTGCAATGAAGCTGTTTCTGCACTCTGATTATTCTATCCAATCAGTTTTCCGCTGTCATAGGGTTATCCTCCTTCTTTCCAAAGAAATCCATAGCCCCATGTTTTCACAATTTCTCTAAATGGGACTTCTATGGTTATGGTGGAGGTTGTGGCTGTGGTTGTGGTGGTGGAATTGCCCCCATCATTTGCCAGTAGAATTCAGTCATTTGCTGGAATAATGCAAACTGAGGTTGGGCAGGTGCCTCAGCTGCTGGTGGGGCAGATTCTCCCCTGCCTCCAGATTCAGCTCTTGGTGGAGCACGACTCTCCACCTCTTCATCAACTGCTCTTTGAGAAGCAGGATCCATATCCTAATCAAAATAACAAAACAAATAGATCTGCATCAGCATCACCTCAACACTTACAAATTCAATGCAATGGTATGCACTCTATCTAGGCCCAGAAACGCCTAAACTGATGCTCTGATACCACTAAATGTGACACCCCTTACCCGTCTACAGTGTAGCTAAGCAAGATATGCCACATAGTGTGCCGGAGCACCAATTCATATTTCCATTACAATTTAACCTTTTTTAATTCATTTATTTACAATTTTTTACTAATCTGAATTTTTTGCAAATTTTATAGAAAATCCGGCTGAGTGCCAACTGTAAATTGGAAAAACAGTTCTTCTGAATCTGTTAAAAACACTTCCAATATAATCATAATTTCATTCTCAGTCAACCACCACATAGTTTCAACAATTTCTCAAATGACTTCAATATCTCAAAATTCAATTCGTTTCAAATCATACTCAATTCAATAAGAAGTGCTCAAATTTATTACTAAACATGGTTCATAGATAATTATATCAAAAGCATAATTGCATGAGTTTACAATATACATTACAAAAGTTTACAAAATACAAAATATCAAAAGTAGCCTAATGTCCTACCAATGCACTGCAAATGTGAGGTGACTATGGATTCTGTGTGCAAATCTGAAAGTTCACCCGGTCTGAGGTCTGCTGGACTCCCCAGCTATGTCTCTAGTACCTGCGCGTGGCAAAAATGACGCGCTAAGCAATTCTGCTTAGTGGTGACAATATAAAATAAAATAACTAAAATAAAATAAATATGCAGAATGTATATTTACATTTTATGTAGACTCAATTTGGCATTTATTACAGTATTATTTGATTAAGATTTGGTAAGATTTATTTAACTGCCTGAGTAACCTATACTAGTCGACTGGACTGGATAAACGGGTAAATTGGCACTGGGTACCAAGTACCTTGGACCATCACACTATTGGTCACATTGTGTCTCCCGGTGTGCAACAGAACAACTAATAAGCTATAATAATTATCAGGGATAAAACTCAAGTATAACAACTCAATCAACATAGAGAAAGGCTATTATAACACAGAGTACCACGTAAGGCCATAAAACACAGAATGGCATGAAGCCATTTGCAGTACTGCTAACAGAACCCTATTGGCATGCCAACCTATCCAAACCAATCTTGCTAGGTATACTAGGGCATGTTACACTTTTAAATTGTACAATTCTTGAAATTTAATGTTAGGTGTTACTATTTACTTCATTAGTCAACAAAAATGTTGACTTTTGCACAGACAATAGGTACATTAGTTTTAATACTCCCAACATACCACATTTTGCATTCTAAAATTGTTGGTATTGGTTGCCAATACCATTTCTAAGCTTAATGTTAGTTGTTCAAAATTTTCAGATTTCAAGCCTTGTATTTACTATTCCATTAGTCATTTTTGTAGTGGGAATTTGGCAAAGTTGTCAACATGAAAGTTGTTCCTTATTGTGTCTAGTTGCATTTCTTCTTTTGAATCACTCTATTTGGAGTTTTGTAGCTCAAGTTATGGCCTAATTACCATGACTGCCCGATTGCCAACTCCCTAGATTTTCTAGACTGACCAAATCTATAGTGTTTTGTGCAGTGATTGCAGGTCACCTTTTGAACATGTTATGGTTAAAATTTGGGTTAGGTTTCTTCATGAAAGTTTTAGGTCTATCTCAGCTATCTACTGGTAAACTTTCAGGACAATTGGACCTTTCTACACTAAGTTATGACCAAATGAATAAACACTGTTCATTTTGTCATTTTGCCCAGGCAGAATGCAAGTTAGCCAGATTAGGGCAATCTTTAAGTCAACTTGGTTTGGTTTTCTGGGCATGGTGTCTTCACCAAAGTTGTGCCATTATGTGTCTAATTTCATGTCCAATTGTCCTTGCACCAATTAAGCCTCTAGAACTGCAGTTATTGCTCCCCAAACCTACTGGACTCATGCCCAGTCCTACAGGTCACCAAGGGCAGCCACACTAACTTCAATTCCCACTAAACAAACCACTTCATTTCTTATTCACACACAGCCAAATGGTCAATAATTGACCATTAAAACTCTTTTTCACCAAATACATGAACAAAGTCTCAATTTGGGTCCAAACCCTAGCCCTACCATTTTAGATTTTTGCATTCACTTGCATTTCACTATCCTAATCAATATATTAGTGGTAAGGGTAGCTAGAGTACCACTTCCATTCAAAGAAATCTTCAAAACCCTACCTATCCCAAAGCTATTAAAATTTAAGAAAGGCATACATGTGATATTTTTTCAATTTTCTTGTAAATTTGCATTGCACACCACTCCTTCAACATGAATTAAAAGAGAGAGATTAAGTTTGGTCACTAACCTTTAATGGAGCTAATATCAAGCTTGTAAGAACTCTTCTTTTACACTTCCTTTTGCTCCCAAAAGCTTCACTGAGATGAAAGAGCAAGATTTTGTGTTGACACTTAGGGTTTTTGTTGAAAGAAAACTAGGGAAATGAAGGTTTGGAAAGTTTGTTAATGGAGGAGTGAGGGAGAAGGTATGGGACATTTTGAAGAAGGGAGAGAGGGCTGCTGGTTTGTTCCAGATTTTTTCCCTCTTTTCTTTATTTTTTTATGTATTTTAATTGTGGTTCTTTATTTTGATTAGCCATAGGATTTAATTACCTCATGCTTACATAAGCATTAGGTAATAAATCCCATTTATTTTCATTTTCTTTCCTTTCTCTTGCTATTCATTTTTAATAAATTTTTCATCAAAATTTGTTCATATTTTATGTCATATAATTCACTTACATAAATGGACAAGTTGGTCAAAAATCATCTCTACAGACAAAATGACCAAAATGCCCTCCATTTAGCTTAACGAGCTAAAATTGTGTGTATCGATTGAAAAATTTTTCTAAGCATTTTCTTGGCATTCTAATATCATAAAAACCTCAATGACCCTTCTCTGGAGTCCTAAAAATTATTTTATGAATTTTCCCTCGGGTCTAGGGCTCCTAGTTGTGAGAACCGTAACTTTCCATTAGGTTACCCATCGCTAGGGCACCGACTCATTTAACTTGGTTGTATTTTATTCCTAAAATTTTTCCTAAATTTTTCTTATTAATATTTGAGTTAATTATGGTTCCTCACTATAGTTTAAATATTTTTCAGACGTTTTAACTATCCAGACTGACACTGGTCACCAGAATAGTAGAATGTACGAAGTTGCTACAGGGAGGGTGTTACACACCATACACAGTAAAATTATCCATGAAAACTTCAATGCAAGTATCAATGTAATATGAAAATATGCTCATCATGCATCTCTAAAATGTGGCAGGTGCATTACAAAGCTCGAAGGGCATCCTTCTAAAAGCAAAAGTTCCAAAAAGGCAAGTGAAGGTAGTCTTCTCTTGATCCTCTGGTGCAATCACAATTCAATTATATCCAAAAAAGCCATTGAGAAAGCAAAAATGAGACTTACCTGTTATCCGGTCAAGCATCTAATCAATGAATGGTAGTGGGAAGTGGTCCTTCCTTGTTATTGAATTCAGCTTGCGGTAGTCTATGCACATTCACCACCCACTTTGAATCCTTGTTGGGACAAGTTCATTATCTTGATTTGTTACCACTATGACTCCTGATTTTTTTGGCACTACTTGGACTGGACGTACCCATTTGCTATCTGAAATTGGGTAAATAACTCCTGCATCCAGTAGCTTCAAAATCTCCTTCTTCACAACCTCCATCATTTGTGGGTTCAACCTCTTTTGAGCTTCTCTACTTGGTTTAGTATCATCTTCCAGTAAAATCCTATGCATGCACACTGATGGACTTATACCTTTGATGTCAGCTATTGTCCATCCAATTGCTTCCTTGTGTACCCTTAGAACCCTAGTCAATCTTTCTTCTTGAATCTTTGTCAAATTGCTTGAGATGATAACTGGAAGTGTCTTACTTTTTGGAACAGGAGGTAATGACTGCATTGCCATTACTGCATCTTGAACCTCTACACTTAATGGTTGATTGGTACTGACTTCTTGAATTCCTTGACTAATCACTACTTCTAATTCATCCTCCATGCTTAACTCAAAAACATCATGTACAAATATATCAACAACATTAATAGAAAAAATAAAATGGTCATCAGCAGGATACTTCATGGCATCAAAGATATTAAACTTGACAGTCTTTCTATCGAACTCCGTAGTTAAAGTACCATCATCCACATCAATTTTTGTCTTAACAGTTTTTAGGAAAGGTCTTCCAAACAAAATCAAAGTTGACTTTTATGTGGGAACACTATCCTCCATATCCAGAATGTAAAAATCTGTAGGAAAAATCAATTCTCCAACCTGCATCAACACATCCTCAATTACTTCCAAAGGGTAAGCATTAGAACGATTAGCTAATTGAATAATGACACTGGTTTCTTTCAAAGGACTCAAATTTAAAGTTTGAAAAACTGAATTTGACATAACATTAATAGATGCTCCTAATTCTGCCATTGTACGTTCAAATTTAAAATCACCTATTCTACAGGGAATAGAAAACGAACCTGAATCCTTACACTTAGGGGGTAATTTTTGCTGAATTAATGCCAACACATTTTCACCCACACTGATCTTCTCATTATTCCTCAACTTGCGCTTTGTAGTGCATAATTCCTTAAGGAATTTAGCATACCTGGGAGCTTGTTTGATCACATCAAGTAAAGGTATATTGACCTCTACCTTCCTAAAAATCTCCAAAATTTCTTTCTCTTATTCTTCTTTCTTAGTCTTGGCCAACCTGTAGGGAAATGGAGGAAGAATAGAATTATTAACCTTATTCAGTTTAGGTTCAATGTTTACCTCAACTTCAAGAACTTCAGACTCCCTTGCTCCTTGCTTCTTCTTTTTTAATGGCTCATGTGGAGTCTGATTATCAACTTCTTTCCCACTCCGTAACACTATAGCACTCGTATTTTCTCTGGGGTTCATGATTTTTTGTGATGGAAGCTTTCCAGAACCTTGAGTGTAACACCCTCACTGTAGTAATGTTGTACATTCTATTGTTTCGGTGACCGGTGTCGGTCTGGACAGCTAAAACGTCTGAAAAAATATTTAAACTAGAGTGAGGAGTCATAAAGAAACCAAATAAGTATAAGAAAAATTTAGAAAAAATTTTAGAAATAAAATACAACCAAGTTAAATTAGTCGGTGTCCTAGCGATGGGTAACCTAGTGGGAAGTTACAGTCCTCGTAGCTAGAAGCCCTAAACCCAGGGGAAAATTCATGAAATAATTTTTGAGACACTAGAGAAGAGTCATTGAGGTTTCTATGGCATTAGAATGCCAAGAAAAGGCTTAGAAAAGTTTTTTAGATCGGTACAGACAGTTTTGGCTCCTTAAGCCAAACTGAGGGCATTTTGGTCATTTCATCTTCGAAGATGATTTTTGACTGAATTTTCCATTTAAGTAAATAATTATTATGACAAAAAATATCAATAAATATTGCTAAAAATTGAATTGAAATTTATTAGAAAAGAAAAGAAAGAAAAAGAAGTTAAACTGGGAATTATGATGTCATGCTTATGTAATTAAGAATTTCCACCCAATCACCACTTAACAAAATGACTTAAGAGATAAAAGGGACACAAAATAAGATAAAAACAAAAAGAAAACTCCAGCCGCCACCATCAACCTTGGGCAGCCAAATTTATAGAGAGAGAGAGAGGAGAGAAACCACCATTGAAGCACCCTTTCAAGCTTATGTTCTACCCCCAAAACCACTTCAGAACCCTAGTTTCCCTTCACAAAAACTCATCCTCACACCTAGAGCAAGCTTTGGACAGCAAAAAGAAAGGAAGAAAGTGAAGTTTTGAAGTCTTGGAAAGTGACTAAGTCAAGGTTAGTGCCAATTCCTTAAAAAAATTTTGTGTATACCTTATGTGGAGTAGGAATTGAGTGAGAAAATTTAGTAGAATTAAACAAAATTTGCATGAAGAATTTCTACCAATTTTGGCAGCCATGGTTATCTTAGAGTTGTGATTAATTTCTTTGATTTAAATGAGCGAATAGGTTGCCCTTGATATGAATGTATCACTTAAAACATTAATTTATGAGTTTAGTTCAAGAATTTGAAACTTTGGAATTTTAGGGCTAAGGTTTGAAACTCAAATATGGAGGCAGATACAATTGAACACAAATTACGATTTTAATGGTCATTTAGTAACCATTTGGTGTAGTTTGAATTGAAAATGGAGTGATTGGTGACATTAACTAATGTAAAGAATTAGACTGCCTTAAGTGTGCATTCTGGACCCTTTGAGTCCAGTGTGCTCTTGGGGTTATAACTCGAGTTATGTAACTCCAATTGGTGTAAGACCAATTGGAGGTTAAACTAGACATAAAATGCAACAACTTTGGTGGAGGAACCTATCATAGAAAACCAAACTAAGTGGCCCTAAAAATTGACCAAATTCGAGTAGCACCAATTCTGCCTGTGCAAAATGACCAAATAAACAGTGTTCATTCATTTGGCCATAACTCAGTGTAGAAAGGTCCAATTGACCTGGTTTATATCAATGTAAAGCTGAGGCAATTTAGAACAACTTTCATGTGAAACACAAACTCAAATTCTAGACTTAACTAAATGAAATTGCTAGCCAAAGTTGGACTGCTAAATCTGGCAGAACCAAAAATTGCCCAAAAATTCTGGGTAAAGGCAATCTGACCAGTTATGGTGCAATAGCCATAACTTGAGCAAGAAAACTCCAAATGGGGTGATTCAAAAAGTGAAATGTAACTAGACACCATAAAGAACAACTTTGATCAAGAACACTTGGCCAAATTCTCACTGCAGAATGGCCTAATGGAACAGTGAACTCTAGCACCCAAAAACTGAAATTTTCATTTATTCTCCATTGGTTAAAAGCAATGATTGGCAACTAATGCCAACATTTTTGGGAATCAAAATGTGGTAAATCTATGTGATTAAAACTCATGTAACTATTATATATGAGAAAGTCAATATTTTGACTTAAATAACTAAATGAATAGTAACCTTACATTTTAAGTATAAATATTCAATATATAACTTTGTAATATGCCCTAGTAGGCCTAATGTGATTGGTTTGGATAGGTTGACATGCCAATAGGGTTCTGATAACAGTACTGTGTATGATGTATGGCTCCATGCCATTCTGTGATATGATAGCCTATGGCTATACTGATTATGATGTTATACTTGGCTTTATGCCTTATTGCTTTTATGGCTTATTAGCCATTCTGTTTGCACACTGGGAGACACAATGTGACAGATGGTGTGACGGCCTGAGGTACCTAGTACCCAGTGCTAGTTTACCCATTTATCTAGTCCAGTCAATTTGCATAGGTTACTTAGGCATGGAAAAGTACTAATAAAATTAAATTAAGTTTAAAGGAAACAAATTGATGAAATATTATGTTAAGAAACAAGAATGATTCCAATAAAAATAAATGTTCTTAAGGGTCAAAAAATGAAGATAAATAAATACATGAGGCTTAAAATCATCAATAGAACGATTAATAAAATGCTAGAAAGAGTTAATATCATAAGATGTAATTATCCTTCGACTAAACAATAAGTTAGTAACTATTTATTTCTTATAAGCACAATAACTAGGAAAATTTTACTTTTATTTGCATATTATGTTTTCTTATATTATTGGCACCGCTAAGCTTTATGCTTAGCGCATCGCTGTTTGCAATGCGTAGGTACTGAAGGTAAAGCCCAGAAAAAAATATTAAACAGAGATTTTGGAGTTCTGATTTGCAGAAGTGTCTGAAGTATTCAAGGTTGTCACCTCCTCAGCAATGCATGTAGATAGGGCCCATATAGGTCATAATTTGTATGTTGTATAAAATGCTTAGTTATTATATTGTAATGTAGATTATGAAAAGGTAATTAATAGGAATGTGATGTAAACTAATAAATTAGCTTTTTCATATGTAATTAATTTTTATATCATGTAAATTACGAAACTATGTAATTATTTTGTAAATTATGTAATTTGAGCATGAATGAGATTGCATGGGTTTGAAGACATAATTGAAATATATAGATGATGCATGAAATGATAAGATGATTATGAGAATTATTAATGAGATTTTTATTGTAAAATAATATGTTAAAATTTCAAGTAGGTGAATAGTGAATCACGTCAAAAGTAAATAAAATAGGGGAAACTCTGTTGGTTTCTCCATAGAAAAATAAATGATATTAAAATATAATGAGAACAAAATTTTTAAAGAAACAAAGTAATATAAGTTAGGGTGCTCCGGCACTGACTGTAGCTCGCCTTGCTCTGCTACACTATAGTCGGGTGAGGGGTGTCATATTTATTGGTATCAGAGCATGGTTTAGGCATTCTTAGGCATCAATCGATAGAATATGATCATGTGCATAACATGCATTGCATTCATATGAGTTGAGGTGACACTAATGTAAATCCGTTTTCTGTGGTAAGGTGAAGAAAAAAGGAAGTAGCAGCTCCTTGACTATTTACACTGGGTAAATTTCGAGGATGAAATTTTTGTTAGAGGGGAAGAATCGTAACACCCTCATTGTAGCAATTCCATACATTTTACTTTTTCGGTGACCGATGTCGGCCCGAACAGCTAGAACGTCTGGAAAAATATTTAAACTAGAGTGAGGAGTCATAAAGAAACCAAATAAGTGTAAGAAAAATTTAGGAAAAACTTTAGAAATAAAATACAACCAAGTTAAATGAAACCAAAAAGAAAACTCCAGTAGCTACCGTCAACCTTGGGCAGTCGAATTTATAGATAGAGAGAGAGAGAGAGGAGAGAAACCACCATTGAAGCACCCTTTCAAGCTTATGTTCTACCCCCAAAACCACTTCAAAACCCTAGCTTCTCTTCACAAAAACTCATCCTCACACCTAGAGCAAGCTTTGGATGGCAAAAAGAAAGGAAGAAACTGAAGTTTTTAAGTCTTGGAAAGTAACTAAGTCAAAGTTAGTGCCAATTCCCTCAAAACATTTTGTGTATACCTTATGTGGAGTAGGAATTGAGTGAGAAAATTTAGTAGAATTAAACAAAATTTGCATGAAGAATTTCTACCAATTCCCGTAGCCATGGTTATCTTAGGGTTCTGATGAATTTCTTTGATTTAAACGAGTGAATAGGATGCCCTTGATATGAATGTATCACTTAAAACATTAATTTATGAGTTTAGTGCAAGAATTTGAAAATTTGGAATTTTAGGGCTAGGGTTTGAAAGTCAAATATGGGGGTAGATGCAATTGAAAACAAAATGTTGTTGTAATGGTCATTTAGTGACCATTTGGTGCAGTTTGAATTGAAAATGGAGTGATTGGTGACATTAACTAATGTAATGAATTAGACTGCCTTAAGTGTGCATTCTGGACCCTTTGAGTCCAGTGTGCTCTAGGGTTATAACTCAAGTTATGTAACTCCAATTGGTGTAAGGCCAATTGGAGGTTAAACTAGACATAAAATGCAACAACTTTGGTGAAGGAACCTATCCTAGAAAACCAAACTAAGTGGCCCTAAAAGTTGACCAAATCCGGGTAGCACCAATTTTGCCTGTGCAAAATGACCAAATGAACAGTGTTCATTCATTTGGTCAAAACTCAGTGTAGAAAGGTCCAATTGACCTGAAATTTACATCAATGGAAAGCTGAGGCAATTTAGAACAACTTTCATGGGAAACACAAACTTAAATTCTAGACTTAACTAAATGAAATTGCTAGCCAAAGTTGGACTACCAAATCTGGCTGAACTAAAAATTGCCTAGAAATTCTGGGTAAAGGCAATCCGACCAGTTATGGTGAAATGGCCATAACTTGAGCTAAAAAACTCCAAATGGGGTGATTCAAAAAGTGAAATATAACTAGACACCATAAAGAACAACTTTGATCAAGAAACTTGGCCAAATTCTCACTGTAGAATGGCCTATTGGAATAGTGAACTCTAGCACCCAAAAACTGAAATTTTGATTTATTCTCCTTTGGTTAGAAGCAATGATTAGCAACTAATGCCAACACTTTTGGGAACCAAAATGTGGTAAATATATGTGATTAAAACTCATGTAACTATTATATATGAGAAAGTCAATATTTTGACTTAAATGACCAAATGAATAGTAACCTTACATGTTACGTATAAATATTCAAAAAATAACTTTGTAATATGCCCTAGTAGGCCTAATGTGATTGGTTTGGATAGGTTAGCATGCCAATAAGGTTCTGATAGTAGTACTACGTATGATGTATGGCTCCATACTATTCTGTGATATGATAGCCTATGGCTATACTGATTATGATGTTATACTTGGCTTTATGTCTTATTGCTTTTATGGCTTATTAGCCATTCTGTTTGCACACCGGGAGACACATTGTGACCGATGGTGTGACGGCCTGAGGTACCTGGTACCAGTGCTAGTTTACCCGTTTATCCAGTCCGGTCAATTTTTATAGGTTATTGGGCATGGAAAAGTATTAATAAAATTAAATTAAGTTTAAAGGAAACAAATTGATGAAATATTAAGTTAAGAAAAAAGAATGATTCCAATAAAAATAAATGTTCTTAAGGGTCAGAAAATGAAGATAAATAAATACATGAAGCTTAAAATCATCAATAGAACGATTAATAAAATGCTAGAAAGAGTTAATATCATAAGATGTAATTATCCTTCGACTAAACATTAAGTTAGTAACTATTTATTTCTTATAAGCATAATAACTAGGAAAATTTTACTTTTATTTGCATATTATATTTTCTTGTATTATTGGCACCACTAAGCTTTATCCTTAGCGCGTCGCTGTTTGCAATGCGTAGGTACTGAAGGTAAAGCCTAGAAAATAATATTAAACAGAGATTTTGGAGTTTTGATATGCAGAAGTGTCTGAAGTATTCAAGGTTATTACCTCCTCAGTAATGCATGTTGATAAGGCCCATATAGGTCATAATTTGTATGTTGTATAAAACGTTTAGTTATTGTATTGTAATGTAGATTATGAAAAGGTAATTAATAGGAATGTGATGTAAACTAATAAATTAGCTTTTTCAAATGTAATTGATTTATATATCATGTAAATTACGAAATTATGTAATTATTTTGTAAATTATGTAATTTGAGCATGAATGAGATTGCATGGCTTTGAAGACATAATTGAAATATATAGATGTTGCTTGAAATGATGAGATGATTATGAGAATTATTGATGAGATTTTTATTGCAAAATATTATGTTAAAATTTCAAGCAGGTGAATAGTAAATCATGTTAAAAGTAAATAAAATAGGGAAACTCCGCTGGTTTCTCCATAGAAAAATAATTGATATTAAAATATAACGAGAACAAAATTTTTAAAGAAATAAACTAAGATAAGTTAGGGTGCTCCGGCACCGACTGTAGCACGCCTTGCTCGACTACAATGTAGTCAGGGTGAGGGGTGTTACATTGAGCTTCCAGCTTACTCATAGATGAGGCTAACTGACCAATCTGCCTCTCTATGTTTTGAATGCTATTTCTGGTCTCCTATTGAAACTGTTGTGTATTGTTAGCCAAAGCCTTAACAATTTCATCAAGTAACATACCTTTATTTGAGGGGGGCGGAGGTGGAGGCAGTTGATTCACTTGTGGTCTCTACTGATGGTATCGGTTTTGCACCGGTTGATTCCCATAACTCAAATTGGGATGATCTCGCCATCTTGGATCATAAGTATTTGGAAAGGGATCATACCTGTGTTGTGGCTGTCCATAATGTCCTACTGCATTAACATGTTGCATTGATTCATCCTCTTGTAATTTAGGACACATGTCAGTAGCATGACCCAAACCCGAACAAATTCCACATACCTTAACAGTTTGCATGTTCCCTACAGCCAATTGTCTCACCAAAGAAGTTAAATCAGAAATCTATTTCTCAAGGTTAGATATACTTACCTTATTAACCTTCATAGGTGTGTGATCCATTCTCATTCTAAACTGCTGAGAATTTGCTGCCATATTAGCAATCAGCCTCCTTGCCTCTTTTGGTGTCTTGTTAACTAGAGCTCCTCCACTAGTAGCATCTATCATACTACAGTCCATTGGTAGAAGTCTCTCATAGAAATACTGAGTCAAGAACTGCTCACTTATTTGATGATGGGGACAACTTGCACATAGTTTCTTAAATCGTTCCTAATACTCATATAAGCTCTCTCCATTGTACTGTCGGATGCCACAAATTTCTTTTCTTATGTTGGCAACATGGGAAGCAGGAAAATACTTCTCCAAAAATATCTACTTCATCCCATTCCATGAGTTGATGGATCCAGAAGGAAGGTAATACAACCAATCCTTAGTTGTTCCTTCTAGTGAGAAAGAGATAGCTCAAAGCTTGATTTGATCCTCTGAAACTCCTTGAGGTTTCATGCTGGAACACACAACATGAAATTCTTTTAAATGCTTATGTGGATCCTCACCTGCAAGACCATGAAACTTAGGCAACAAATGGATTAGTCCAGATTTCAACTCAAAAGCAACATTTAAAGCAAGGTATTGAATACACGAAGGCTGTTGGTTTAGATCAGGAGCAGCCAACTCTTTGAAAGTCCTAGCAGCCATGGTTTCATTTTTAGAATTTGAATCTGAATCCGAATCTGAACTTAACTCCCTTGGAGATTAGACTCCTTCATATGTACTCGGAATCTGCTTAGCTTACTTAGACAATTTTCTCAACTGTTTAGCTATTTTTTCTACTTTTAGATCAAAGATCAACTCACCAGATTGAGAAGTTATTGTCATAAACAAAAAGAAATCAAAGTAAAAATAGAAAAATGCCTCAAAATCCTAGAAAACAATGGAATTTGGCCTCAAGAGGGTGGGACCAAGGAATCCTATGGATTGATTGGTCTTGATCAGAATGTCGTTTTCTTCAAAATAAGTATGGGCTGCCCTCCAAATTCAACCAAAATTCTGTTGATGAATAGTAACACTGTAATTTTTTTCTAAAAACCTGAAAATAGCAACAAATCACAAAAAAAAAATTAATAAAAGAATATCCTAATACCAAAAACATGAAATCCAATAAATTTCAGTCCCTGGCAACAGCGCCAAAATTCTTGATGGCTGTTGAATCCACTAGAAATTAAATTAACTGAAATTACCAGTTATAAAATATTTTCTGTAATAAGATGTAAGTCCAGGTCGAACCCTGGAGACTAAATTATTAAATTTCGTGCACTTGTGTAACAGAAAAATAAACAATGGTTGGGGGGAGGGGGGGAGTAATTTGCAATCCAAATAAGAAATAAAAAATAAAAAATTAAGATCTAAAATTAAACAAGAAACTTTCAAATTAAACAAACTTCAGTCGAAGGTAATTCGTATTCCAATGCATTGATTCTATCATAGACAAAAGAAATACAATTATCTCTTATTGAATACTTAACATAGATTTACCAAACAACGAGGTGAAATCCCTAACTTCCCTATACTCATCAATTTGAGCCCAGCACTCTTGTTGACTCTAATTATTAATTGAATTGGTATTAAGCAATCCTCATCAAATTAATAACTGTTTTAAGAATAGGAAGTAGTTAAGCTGAACAATAATTTATGAAGCATAAATCATTTAATTCACTCTATTGTTTCCTTAGGTTATTATCGATAATTGGGATCATAATCAATAAAACCTAAATGATACTCATGTTTAATCTTACACAACAATTATGGATTATGAAGATGAACTAGCAATTGATCACATCAAACAATTAACTAATAGGCCTTTTTAGCAATTCATTCAATAGATCAAAGACAATGAAATTAGAAAACAATAGATATTCAAAAGACATAAATTACATTGGGAACAAACATGAATGGCCTAAGGTTAGGTTTTTAGAGACCCTGAGGTGTTAGGAATCTTTCTCTCTGTCAAAAACTGCAATTGGAGTGAAATCAGGAAACTGATTGTCGACGGATACAAGGCCCGTGTGTCACTACACGGCCCAGGGCCATGTAACTTACTGGAGCTAAATGGGTATGTCTTGCATTGGCACAGAAGGTTACATGAGTCTCTGGGATTTACACGGGTCAAGTTACATGGCCTGTGTACTTTGTTTCTTCCTCGGTTCTCTGGATTTCTTCTGGCAGAATGTTATACGGGTCCGTGGTTGTGCTTACACGACCCGTGTACTTTGTATCAGCAACGCTTCTCAATCCTTTGACCTTTTCAAGCTTCCTTCCACACTTCTATGCTCTGGAACTTACCAAAACCCTGAAAAATACAACAAGGGTCAAATTAATGCCAATGCTAAAAATTTCTCCATTTAACACAATTATTCCAAAAACTCTCTAAATATATGCCTAATAGATAATTATACTTTAATCAACTAAATTAGGCATAAAGATACCCTAGAAACACTAAATCTGATAGGAGTAAAATGAAGGAGCGGAAGCATGAAAAATTATTAGATTAGAACATTTAATTCAAAATTTTTTTTTCTAGGGTCTCATGCATCATGCAAGATTCAATTTTTACCTATTGATTTCAATGTTCAATTGCATATTAAAACTTTTTTAATATGTATTTGGATCTATGTTTGCCATTTAAGATTTTTAGAATTAACAGATTAATTCATTAGAACCCTAGATTAAATCAAGAACATGTGCACTAACCTTTTGATGCATTGTAGTTGTATTTGGTACCTTTGTGAAGCACCTAGGACCCCAAATGTTGTCCCTTAGCTTGTCCACACCAAGATCACTAATGGCAGCCCCTTGAACAGCTTCTCAAGCCTTTCCAATCAATTAGAAATTAAGGTTTTGCCTTTAGAGATGTTATAGATGTATATAGGACACTAGAAATGATTTCTAGCAATTTTAATTCAAGAGAATGTTGGCAATTCTCTTTGAATTGATGAGAGATGAAGAAGAAGAGATGAAGAAGAGGACAAGGGTGGCGGCACCTCTTTGAGAAAATCAGATTGCATTTATTTTGTTCTTTCATCCTTTCCCTTATATAGCTGGGTCATCACTTAAAACCCTTGCCACATGTCATCTTCTGATTAGCTCTTAGTTTAATTAACCTAATCACATTGTGCCAAGTTTCAAACTTAGATTTTATCTTGACTTTGATCATCTTATATGATTAAAACACAAATGGCAAGTTTATGTGTAGTGTCATCTGTCACCATCTCATGGTGCCACATGTTACCCTATGAAATGACCAAACTACCTTTGTGTCTTAATTTTGAGTTCTCAATCCAAAATAATTATTTCTCCTATTCTAATCAATTTATATCAAATATAAATTAATTAATCAATCTTTATTAATTAATTCTCATGATTAAATTCATATTTAAACACTTTAAATATAAATTTAACTTATACTATACATCCAATAACCTTGATTTGGTTTCAAGCCATGCTAGGGACTTTGTAATCTAATTGCAAACCAAACCTATTTAATTAATCAATTAAACTCTTTAATTAATTAATTAAATCACATTTAACTTGGTGATTACTTGTGTATGTGTGTGACTCACTAGGCTCATCACTAATTGGCAATGAGATATGATATTAACTCTTAATATCATTAGAACTCTTTCTTACCATAAATGATTTCTCTAAATCATTTTATGTACCTCATAGACCATGGTTAACACCTAGCATAGCATGCCATGGCTATCTAATTAGTAATAAGGAATACCTTAAATGAACCTTTTGTCATATGTTACCATGCACTAGAATCTCTCTGTTACAAAATTCCAATTCGAGCTTGAGTCATAGTTTATGTCAAACCCCATTTGCTATGAATATTATGTTCTCTTTTAATTCCAGTTCTTGATTAAAAGGATTTTCTCATCAGAAACTCTTTTCTGATGAAATCTATCTGTTCTGGCCAGAAACTTGAAATATCAAGAACAATTAAATGAACACAGGATTTTATCCCTATTTACTTAGGGTAACAGATTCCATCTTGATCAACACCTACCTCCATATATAACTAGTAAGATCCAACACATGCCCATATACCTATACACAGTATAAGTATGAAAGCAGTATCAAACTCAAACTACCTATATACAAGATAACTGTGCTATCTCAGGTCTAAAGATTATATGCACTGATATGATTTATGACAATATATTGACAAGAGTAAACTCTATGTGCTTGTCATAAGGGTCACTGGTTCGACCTACTTATCATGTATAAGTGCCTATCATGTTTGTTATATGGCATGAGACTCACCATTCCATCTTATTTATATCTCATATAAATACATTGGGAACAAACATGAATATAATCTTTCTTGATAAGTTATGTCCAGTGTGAAGTATCCTGGATTGTGAACCAATTTATGATACTTTGTGCTAGAAATACTGTCACTCATATTCTTAACAACTTAAGAATAGAATTTCTAACAAAATATCAATGGACCTTTTGTATTACATATAAATATATTATGTAAATAGAAAAGTGAAAATGCCTTTAATTAATAAAATATGTACAAGATAAATACTAAATGATATGCTCTAGGGCATACTACTAACAATCTCCCACTAGCCCTAGAGCCATTCATTATAATATCTTAGACCCATCTTCTCAAGATGTCGGTCTAGCTGAGTTTGTGACATAGGCTTAGTGAATGGATCAGCTGGATTTTCAACTGATGCTATTTTTTGCATAGCTACATCGCCTCACCCAACTTTCTCTGATAATGTAGTAGCGCCTTTCTATGTGTTTAGACTTCTAGTGAGACCAGGGTTCCTTAGCCTGTATGACTACTCCATTATTGTCACAGTAGAGTGGAACTGCTGACTCAATGAAAGGAACTACTGTAAGTTTTGTTACGAACTTCTTTATCTAAATAGCTTCCTTTGCAAGATGTCGATGCAAAGAATATACTCAAATTTCGGAGTGGAATCGCAATGTATTCTATTTGGAACTCTTCCAACTGACTGCACCTCCATTACAAATAAAAACATATCCAGAGGTAGACTTTCTATCACCGATATCTAATTGGAAATCAGAATCAGTATAACTATCTAATTGCAAGTCGCCACCTCCATATATCAAGAATAAACCCTTAGTTCTTCTCAAGTAGTTAAGGATATTCTTGACAGCTATCCAGTGTTCCAAACCTGGATTGGATTGATACTTACTAGTCAAACTAACAGCATATGCGATATCCAATCTAGTACACAACATTGCATACATCAAACTTCTAATAGCTGAAACATATGGAATCTTGGCTATTTTATCTCTTTCTTCAAGTGTCTTTGGAGACATCTCTTTAGAAAGATGGATACCATGTTTCACTTGTAACAATCCTCTCTTGGAATCAAACATGTTAAACCTCTTTAACACCTTTTCTAAGTATAGACTTTAGGATAAACCAATTATTCTTTTCGCTCTATCCGCTCTATCTCTATAGATGCGAATCCCATGAATATAGGTTGCCTCGCTTAAGTCTTTCATGGAGAATGTATTTGACAACCATACCTTTACAGTTGTCAACATATCTATGTCATTACCCATCAATAAAATATTATCCACATATAAGACAAGGAAAGTGACAGCCCTATCACTAACCTTCTTATATACACATGGCTCATCCTCATTTTTTATAAAACCAAATGACTTAATGGCTTCATCAAAATGGATGTTCCAACTCCTCGAAGCTTGTTTCAACCCATAAATGGATCGCTTTAGCTTGCATACCTTGGACCCATCTTGGGATTCAAAACCCCTAGATTGTTCCATGAAAATGTTTTCTTTAATGTATCCATTGAGAAAAGCTATTTTGACATCCATCTGCCAAATCTCATATTCATAGTATGTAGCTATTGCTAATAGAATCCTAATTGATTTAAGCATGGGAACAGGCAAGAAAGTCTCCTCATAGTCGATTCCTTGCCTTTGGCGAAACCCTTTCGTTACTAGCCTTGCTTTATAGGTCTCTACCATTCCATCAGAATCAATTTTCTTCTTAAAAACCCATTTGTTCCCTATAGATACAATACCTTTAGGTGGGTTAACAAGATCCCAAACTTGATTCTTATACATGGAATCAATCTTGAATTTCATAGCATCAATCCATTTTGAAGAGTATATATCTAATATAGCTTTGTAACACCCCTATTTGCATAGCCTGATATATTTCACTATTCTGGTGACCGGTGTCGGTCCAAAAAAATAAGAGAAGTAGAACCATGTCTAAGATAACTAGATAAGCCCTGAACATAAATAATTAGTAATTGTCAATTAGTTAAGTATAAATAAGAAAAACAGAACATAAGAGGTTAAATGAGCCGAGAGTCACAGTGATGAGTAACATTTTTGGGAACGACTGTGAGGTCAATTTAAACTCAAATTTCAAACAGTAAAATGTGACGCCGCGGTCTTTAGGATTATTGCAAACACAGTGGAAAATAGAAAATCACGAAAAAGAATTTTTAAGCAGGTCAAATAATTAGGTCAGGGATTCATAAGAAATATTGAATTATTTGCAAACCAGATCGAACTGGCGAGGGGCAATTTGGTCAATTGACCGCTAGAGCTGACTCCTGACCTGACTGTCAAATAAAATCGGAGAAAAGTAAATTTTGGGATCAAGAATTAAATTAAAGAACTAAAGAAAAAAAATAAATGAAAAAAAAATAGGTAAAAGAAAAAGTTGAAAAAGTGAAAAAGGTTTATTACATCATGCATGACATCATGCATAATGCAATAAACTTAATAATTAAGAATTTAAAAATTAAGGGATAATTATGTATTAATTTGGCTAAAATTTATAAAAGAAAAGAAAAGAAAAAAGTTGTCTTCCTCACCCATTTTTTGCCGTCTCTCATCTCTCACCCTCTCCCTCTCAAAATCCTCCATTAAAGCTTGTGTGTAAGCTTTTAAAACCCCAAATTTTCCCATAAATTTCCCAAAAATTATGGATTATACCTTGCTCTTGCAACTTGGGAAGGAGAACTAAGGAAAGAAAAGTGAAGAAAGTGAAAGATTTGAAGATTGAAAATTCAAAGAAAGGTTAGTAAGCTAAACTTGAAATTTCTAGTTGAATGAATTGTGTTTATAGTTCAATTAACTTAGAAATATACTTAAAAAGAAAAGAAAACATCTTTAGAGGACCAAAGGAAAATTCGGCCAGCCTATGTAGGGGTGTGATTTGCATGAGTTTGATTGAATAAAATATGTTAGAAAAGCTTAAATGAGTTGCGAAATTGTGTTTGTATGTTTGGAATTAGTAAAATGTAACAAATTAAGAGAGTTAGGGTTTTGGAAGCTAGGGTTTTGGAGTATAAAAATTGGAGAATTGGTCAAATAGTGTGTGTGACCTTGTTTGAACTGAAAAATGGTCATATGTGACCTATTGTGGTGTATAGGAAGTGTTGGAATTGAGTTTAAATTCGGATTGGTTATAGGCATTCTACAGGCAGAATGAAACTAGACACAAAATAACATTTTTTTCATTAGGAATCATGCCCGAAAAGTGACCATAACTTAGTGAACAAATTGACCAAATCCGGAATTAGGTGTTCTAACCTGTACAAAAATGACCAAATAAATAGTGTTTGTTCATTTGGCCATAACTTGGGTTAGGCAGGTCCAAATAACTTGCAATTTTACCAGTAGAAAGCTGAGATATAGACCTAAAACTTTCATGAAGAACACAAACCCAAATTATGCCCTTAACCAAGTCATTTAGCCACCCAAAATTGGTGGACTAAAACTGCCAGAACCAGTTTTGGTGCCTAGAAAATCTGGGTTAGACCAATCCGGCCAGCCATGTTCAAATGGCTATAACTTGAGCTACAAAACTCCAAATTGAGTGATTCAAAAAAGGAAATAAAGTTAAGACAATAAGGAACAATTTCTATGCAGAAAACTTAGCCAAATTCTAACAGCAACATGACCAATGAAACAGTGCAAAATAGGTCACCAAAATTGAAAATTTGAAAGTTTGCCTAAAAGACTTAAGTTTTGAGAAAATGACCAAAACCAACAAAATTGGTAACCAAAATGTGGTATGTGAATATAGTTGGAGTTCCCATACCTTTTAAGCACAAGAAAGTCAATATTTTGACTTGAATAGTACCATGAATAGTAACCTCAGCATGAAAATTTTCAAGAATGTAAGTTTAAGCATATTGGGATTAATTATTGGAATTATTATGAGGCAAAGATACTGAGACACTATAAATTTCGTGTTTCAGCTGAAAAAGACCCGGAAGGTCTAAGAGACTAAGTCAAAGCCTAGAGGCGACTCACATCAGGTTTGTGCACAATAAACCTTCATTTATTATTTTCTCATAAAAAATTTATTTAGTTATGCATTGTGAAATTATGGGTTTTGAGAAATACTGTGTTGCCACTTGGGGAATGGAAATTTGACTATGGAAATTGATTGTGTTCTGCATAAAATATTTGAATAACTTGATTTAAATTGTTTTTAATTCACACTTGGCATGGCAATATTAATATGTTCCTCCTCCACTTGTGGGCTGAGTTTGATATTTAACTATATTCCTCCCTCTCTGGCTTCCCAGTCTGAGTGGTGAGTTTGGATAACTACTCATTAGCTAGCTAGCCATCTCCCTCATTGATTTCAATTAGTGAGGTGAGTTTGCCTTGTCGTGGTGTACAACATGGCATGTTTGGAAATTTTGTGTCATGATCTAAGTTGTGTTATTGATTGGCAACACTATATTTATTAAATTGTTTGATCAATCTTGTGTTATATTAAGCTTTGAAAATTATGAATTGTTATAAATGTGATTTGAAAAATTGGGAAATGCGATTATGAGATTTTTGAAATATAAATTGTTCATAAATGTTTTATATTTTGCATTTTAACTTGCTATCGCAGATAGAGAAAAGGACATAGCAGCAGAGTGAGCTGCTACAGTAAAAAAGGAGCACAGTTGAAGAATTTTTGTACGGGTATTTGTCTATACCCTGGTAGTTTAGTTTGATGTAAATATGATAGTATGCATATGTATCTCTATAATTTGAGCAGTTGTACAGATAAAATTGTAATAATATTATTTCAGATTTTCTTTCTGTATATTAAGATTGTATATGTAAAATTAATTTTAATGCCACGTTTATGAATGGAATTATTTTAACAATATTTTGAAAAGTGAATTTTGATTTAAATTATGGTTGACTGTATTGTTGGGATATTATTGGAGATTGAGACTGTGAAATGAAATTATTTGGAAGTGTTTTTTTTTCAGGCCTTTGAAGAACTGTTTTCTCCAAATATAGACGTCACTCTGTCAAAATTTTTATAAAATTTGTAAAAAAATAAATATGGACAAAAATCTTAACTAGTTTTCAATCTTTAATTAAATGTTTTTAATTTCTACCAAACGCTCACCACTTCCAAAAAGTAAGAAAATGGTTTTAAAATCCCTTATAGGGTACTTAATGAGTTATCGGTAGGTGAAGTTCGGTAGTTTATTAAGTATTCTACGAGATCATGTTTTGCCTTATAGAGGGGTAAGGTGTCACATGTTTTAGTGGTATCAGAGTAAAGGTTTTAAAATAAATTTTAAACTGTGAATTTGAAATATTTTTTCGATAAATACAACTGCTCAATTGTTTGATACATATCACATATTTACATCATGAATATGCACTAACGTAGGTCAACCTCCTTGTGTTTGTTGTCAGAGAGTAGAAAATTTTTGGAAAACAGAATGGAGGAGGGAGATCATTCCGTAGAACAATTTGTTGAGGCTGAGGCCCGAGGAGAAGCCCCAGCACTTCAGAATGTGAGTGGGTCAGCCACTCCAGCCCCTTCTCAAGCACCGCAGTTCCCTGCTCAATTTGCACAGCAGATGGCTGCGTTCTTTCAACAAATGGCGGGAAATGTGCAACCACAAACTCAGATGCAAGCACTTGCAGCACAACCACAACCCTCGGCTCGGTAGTATGAAAAATTAATGAAATTTGGGGCCACCGAGTTTAACGGTACTGTGGATCCATTGGAAGCAGAACAGTGGTTAGAGAGAATGGAACAGGTTTTCAGAAAGCTACAGTGTGTAAAAGAGTTGAAGTTTGAATATTCAGTATCACTTCTGCAAGGGGATGCATATGAGTGGTAGAAAACCATCCCCCACAGCCAGGTAGAGCCACTAGTCCTCACATGGGCAGACTTTTTAAGGGAATTTCGACAGAAGTGGGTCCCCGATACTTATGTAGACATGAAGCTGCAAGAGTTTTTAAGTCTAAAGCAAGGGGACAGAACTGTAGCAGAGTATGAGCGGGATTTCTCTCGATTAAGCCACTATGCCGAAAGTTTGTTCACCATCCCCAAGAGACCGATGTAAGAGGTTTGAGGCTGGGTTGAGGCCTAGCTTGAGAATGCAAGTAGTGGGGTTTTGACACCAGAATTTTTCTGAATTGATTTTACAAGCCCTGGAACTGGAAAGGATAGAATCAGAAGGGGTAGTGAAAAAGAGTACAAAAGAGGAAGAGAAAATAAAAAAAGCTACTGGTCAAACTACAGAAAGTAGTTCGGGGAAAAGAAAATATTTTGGAGGATCTAGCTCGTGCGAATCGGGTAGAGGTAGATCTTCTAGACAAAAACTATCCCAATCCGATCAGCAAACTCAACAGACACACAAAAATACACTGTCGGATCGACTTTGTGAAACTTGTGGTAAACCACATAGTAGAGTATGTTATAGAGCTATAGGAGCATGTTTTAATTATGGAGCGACTGGTCATTTTGTTAAGGATTGCGTAAGTCCATGCCATTATGGATCATTTACCACGTCAAAAGGATTAGGCCAAGTTTCCACCCGAAAGAGTTCACCAGCAGTTGGTAGAGGCAGAGGCAGAGGCAGAGGTAGGGGTAGTACACCTGGACATCAGAGTACTGTGAATCAACCAGGACAAAGTGATGCTCCAGTGAAAGTATACACTATGCGACAGAGGGATGAGGATGAGACTTCTAACATGGTTGCTGGTATTTTCTCGATTCTTAACTAAGATATGTATATGTGTAAAAAAAAAAAAAATTTGATATGTTAGTGACTAGTCTTTCTAAAATTAGTCTTGGAAGAGTTTGTCAGTGAAAAGTATTTGCTAGCACACAAGAATTTGTAAAGTTAATTAGTAAGCCTAATTAGGTAAGGCAAGAGAACCTAAAAGTATGTTATAGTAATATAGCTACCTTAGATGCGGGTAAAGGTATTACTGCTGATAGGTGTCAGTGGGTACTATAATCAAAATAAGTTTAAGATATTAGTAGATTTGAAAGAAATAAGATATAGGGAAGTTTGATATATTTGGATGTATCGTAGTAACTATACAATATTCTTGATGTTGTGCTGTAAGCTGTAGATTACAGTACTGACTTGGGATTTATTGTGTAGAGCTATGTACTATCCAATAGTACACAAGGATAAGAATAGTTGCAAACGGCATCTATTTTGGTATAGTTATGATAAGATAAAGTTTTCTTATTGGAAAGGAGTTTGAAAATCCTAACCTAGGATTTAAAACTCTAAAGTTAGAATATTGAAAGGTTATAGTTCAGTATAACAGAAAGTAATGACTACACATCAGTGCAAAATAAGCTATAGAATATCGATAGAAAAAAAAAAAAAAAGAGAAGACTACAAAGGAAAATAATTGCTAAAGCAACAGTAAGAAAAGATTATGATTGTATAAACAAATTAAACGTTACATGAGATTGTTAGAAGTCTTGCACAGACTCAAAGGAATGAAGATTATAAGATTATGTAAAAAGGAGAAAAACTAAGTTCTCATTATCTAGGATCATACGAGGTCCTAGGAAAAAAAAAAAGTGGATCCATTAGCACACAGATTTGCTTACCCCTAGAATTGAAATGAATTCAAAATTAACTTATGACAGAAGCTCATAAGGAACTTGGTATACAAGGTGAGCAATCGATATGTAAATATTATTAGTTAAAGTACTACGGACCATTATTCTGATTGTGAAGCTACGTAGAAATGTGAGAAAAATAAGAGAAAACAACATGTATGACTATTTGAGGATAGATAGTGGACACAATTTTGAGGACGAAATTATTTTAAGGGGGGGAGAATTGTAACACCCCTATTTACATAGCCTGATATATTTCGCTATTCCGGTGACCGGTATCGATCCGGACAAATAAGAGAAGTAGAATCATGTCTAAGACAACTAGATAAGCCCTGAACACAAATAATTTGTAATTGTCAATTAGTTAAGTATAAATAAGAAAAACAGAACATAAGAGGTTGAATGAGCCGAGAGTCACAACGATGGGTGACATTCTCGGGAACGACTGCGAGATCGATTTAAACTCAAATTTCGAACCGTAAAATGTGACACTGCGGTCCTTAGGACTATTGCGAACACAGTGAAAAATAGAAAATCATGTAAAAGAATTTTTAAGCAGGTCAAATAATAAGGTCAGGGATCTTGAAGAAATATTGAATTATTTGCAAATCGGATAGAACTGGTGAGGGGCAATTTGGTCAATTGACCCATGGAGCTGACTCCTGACCTGACTGTCAAATAAAATCGGAGAAAAGAAAATTTTGGGATCAAGAATTAAATTAAAGAACTAAAGAAAAAAAAATAAACGAAAAAAAATAGGAAAAAGAAAAAGTTGAAAAAGTGAACAAGGTTTATTGCATCATGCATGACATCATGCATGATGCAATAAACTTAATAATTATGTAACACCCCTATGTTCGGTAGTGCATTCTACTGTTCCGGTGACCAATGTTGTCCGGATAGCTAGGATGCCTATAACTACACTTAGATATGGATGAGGAGACATAAAATGATGAAATACAAGAAAAGAAAATACAAGAAAAACAAAGGAAAAGAAATAGCAATGAAATGTAACCAAGTTAAACGAGCCAAGAACCCTAGCGATGGGTGACTGCACCGGGAAGTTGCGGCGTGGACCGTTGACTAGCCCTAGACCATGGGGAACCCTGGAAAATATTTTTAAGACATAATTAAAGGCCTATTGAAATATAAATATCATTAGAAATATTAAAGAAAAATTAATTAATTAGTACAAAGAAAAGTGAGAAATCGAGAAAATGACAAAATTCGGTGTTATCGAAAAATCGGGAATGCAACCCGAACAGGGGCATTGTGGTCATTTGACACCCCAAGTTGTCTTTTGACCTAAATTTCCATTAAAAATAAATGATATTACACTTAGAAAATGTCATGAAAAATTAAATTGATAGTACCTAATTCAAAAAGCAAAAGATAGGAGCTTAATGTGAGAATTTGGAAATTTAAGAATAAACAAACATTAAATCTTCACTTAGTGGTCCACTAACACCTAAAGTGGACCTTTAATCAGCATATTTTGGACAAAAAACTTCATCTTCTTCAACCTCCCACAACTAACCGAAATGCTTTTGAAGGAAAACCTCCATTGCCGAAATGCACAAGCTCCATGCAACCATGAATTCCACTTCCATTCCACTTGATTCCTTCACTAAAGTTGTTCTACACAACTTGGGCAGTAGATAGGCAGCAAGAAGATCAAGTTTTGGTGAGGTTTTGAAGAGTTTCAAAAGTGGTAAGTATGTGTTTTTTATTATTGTTTCATTAAACCTTGAATGGATGTTATGTGTAGTTGAATTGTGGAAGGATTTTTGAAGTTTGATGAGTTAAGGGAGAGGTACATTTTTGGCAGCCATGGAACTTCAATGAGAGCAGTTTATCCTTGCATGTAAATGGTAGATTAAAGTGTTGATGTAAGTATTTATGTGTGCAGGAATAAGTTGGATAATGTGTACTAGATGTATATGATAGCACACTTGATTTTGGAAGCTTGGAAACTAATTGGAAGAGATGTACAATCGAAAACTTTGAAGTGTGAATCAAAATGTGTTGTTTCATGGTTTAGTTTGTGGAATTATATTTTTGAATTATGGTTCTTTTTATGGCAGCATGTATATGTGTAATAAGGTTTGAATATGGACATGTAAATGAGCTTGTCATGTGCTTAAATTGTTTGTAATTTGGACTTGGAAAATTCTGTACTA